>NC_091854.1:17985606-18288636 GCF_037783145.1 Equus przewalskii
TTATTACTGTTGTTGTCATTGTTATCATTACTAAAATTTACTGGATACGTTGTTTGATTCATTAACAGATGGATTGGCCAGGAAGCAGCTAAGATAGTTTGCTTTGTAATGCAAAGGTAAGATTCAGACTGGAAAGATATCTATAAGAGTAATAATAAAATGAATGTAGAATCACTTCATAGAAAAGAAAAAGGATATAGGCTAGTTTTTTAAAAACATTTTCCAATTATCATACAGAGGTTTGTGATTATGTAGAGGCCAGTAGTTTCTATTTTCACTGAGCTTATAAATAATATAGGCAAAAAGATTTAAAAAAGAACATTTGTAGTTCTCTCTAGAGAAAAGGCAAAAATGTTAAACCTTTAACAAATTATAATTGAAACTTAAGTATTCACCTTAGGGTGTCTTTTAAAAATAGTTGATTACTCTTGGTTGAGAATGCTTTGAATAAGTACACGATTTAAGGACGGGACTATAGAAGAGTTACAGGGGTTCCCACTCAAGCATTTGACTTTAGAGACTCTAAAGTTTGTATTTCTGTGCTGTGCATTTGTTGTATATGGACATTAAATAAAAGACGAAGCAACTGAGTAATTATGAGATAGCCAAATTATATCATGTCCTGCATATTTGAGAACCAGATTCTCAATGTAGAAGGAAACACATGTGATATAAAACAGATTAAGGAAAATTATGCACTCCAGATTTATAATTGGATATCCATATGAATTTATGAGGTATTTTCTCCTCATATCTATAACCTGTCCACTGAAAAAGTCTGGAAACAATGACTAACCTAGGACAATACCTATACATTGAACCCTCATTGCGGTTTGGAAATGCCTTTTTTTATTAAAAGAAGGAAAACAGGATTTCTTAGAGAATAGTTGAGTCCAAGTTTGGGACAAGAAATGTGCAAGATAAGCCTGGCACCAATCTTGTCATTATGTTTAGCAAGACTACTAAAGACTAATGGAGTCATGTACAAAGGTTCTTATATTTCTCCAATGGGTCGATCTGAGATTCTATAAATGAAGCATTTTAATAGATTGAAACCATTAACCAGTTTAAATCTGAGTTCAAATTTGGTTATTTTATTTGTTATTTATTACTATGTTGCAAATTACCCCCAAATTTAACAACTGAAACCAACAACATTTTTTATCTCACAGTTTCAAGGCTCTGGTGGGACAGAATCTGTTCTCAAATTCACTCTCATGGCTATTGACAGACCTTGGGTCCTTACTGGCTGTTGGCTGAAGACATCAGTTCTTTGCCACATCATCTGTCCATAGGGCATTTCACAACATGGCGGCTGGCTTCTGTCATGGCTAGTGAAGGAGAGAGCAAGGCAATGTAAAATAGAAGACATAGTCTTTTTGAAACCTAATCTCAGATATGGCATTCATATTTGGCCATATTGTGTTCATTATAAGTGAGTCACTAGGTCCAGCCCATACTCAATAAGGGAGAAATCCTTGGGGGCCATCTTAGAAGTTGCCTTTCATGAATAGAATCGATTCATCATCTTAAAGCTGGGTCAAGAAATAAAGTCTTTGGAGAAAGAATCCAGCCTTTCTTATATTACTAAGTAACTAGTAGATGAGACAAAAGTATCTTTTTTTTTTTTTTGAGGAAGATTAGCCATGAGCTAACATCTGCCACCAATCCTCCTCTTTTTGCTGAGGAAGACTGGCCCCGAGCTAACATCCGTGCCCATCTTCCTCTACTTTATATGTGGGATGCCTACCACAGCATGGCGTGCCAAGCGGTGCCATGACTGCACCTGGGATCCGAACTGGCGAACCCCAGGCCGCTGAAGCAGAATGCGTGCACTTGACCGCTGCGCCACTGGGCCGGCCCCAAAAGTATCTTCTTAAAATCATTCCAGCAAATAAATTAAATGAAGTTATAGAATTAAAATACCAATATTTTCCAACTCGTATTGAATTAATGGATATAGGTATTGAATGTCACTTTTTCTTAATTTTTTAAAAAGAATGATTAGGTAATCCATGAAGAACCCAGTTTCTTCAGCAGATTAAAAAAAAAAAAGAAGGAAGAAGAGGCTGCAGATTAAAAGACTTAACCAACTAATCAAGTTAAAAAAACAGACAACATTAAACCATAGTGTCTAGGGATGTATATGGGAGATAAAAGCATAAGGAACGGATAACATTAGTAGCCTAAAGCCAGTGAAGCAGTCAATTTGAAGGAGGGGAGGGGCTATGATAGGGTGGAGTGCACGAAGAGGCTTCTGGGGAGGTATTTTCAAGATCGTTCACCTTATAAGTCATTAAGATACTCATTTGTTTTGAGCATGTTTCTGTACCTGTATTATTATATAATTTTTTTAAAAAGTTAAAGACACCTCCTAAAATCTTCAATATTTTATACAGGGAAGGGCATGTTAACACGCCTCACCAAATCAGGAAGACATAATCTCAGAATGAAAAGCTGATCTCTCAAGAAAGATTAGTTGGCAACTTTGCAATATTGCTGCCCTCCTAGCACCCTCGGTGGGTGTTTTCTTTTGTTTCCTGGCATACATGCTACATGCAATATCTCAAATTTCCTGGATCATTCTGTGAGAATTATGAGATATATTGTCTAAAAGTATCCTCAGTGACAACTTCTATGTCACATGAACTTCTGTGATGAGATCTTGTCCCCTCATGAAGAGACGGGGTCTAATCCTTTTTGCCTGAACCGAGGTGACTTAGTGACTTTCTTGACCAATAGAATCTGGCACAAGTGACATTCTGCAAATTCCAAATCCCAATTCCTTAAGAGAATGGCAGCTTCTGACTAGGTCTCTTGGAATACTGACTGTTAGGACACTTCTTGGAAACCAACAGTCATGGTGTAAGAGGCCCAGGCTACACTGAGAGGCCACAAGTAGGCACTTGGTAAAGTCTCAGCTGAGTACTCAGCCAACAGCCAGCATCAAGCACCAGTCACGGAAGTGAGCCATCTTGACATTCCAGACCAATGGAATCCCCATGTGACTGCAGCTTTACGCAACATGACATGAAAGAGAAGAATGACCAACTTAAGCCCAGTCAACATAAGAATAGTAAGAGATAATAAATAGTTGTTATAAACCACTAAGTTTTGGGATGGCTTGTTATGCAGCAATAGATACCAAGCACAGGAGTCTTTAGGGGTAAATTACTATTCAGGATCCCCTTTATACCACATGGCAGAGTTCAACTCAAATGTATTGATATTGCCTAGACTTTTTTTTTGGCAGTCTTTATTATTAAGAATATTATCATTTGCAAAAATGTAATCCATCATAATTGCATTACACCTGCCTTGAAAGCAAACTTATAATTTTGTTTGATATAATGATAAATCTATATGCTCCTTTCTGTGGATGGTGCAATTCCTGATACAGATAGACATCCTCTTCTTTTCTTCTTCATTTCTCACGTTTTTGAAGAAACTCTTCAACCACTGCCTAAACATTTGTAACGTTTTAAATTTATTTTTCTGATTTTGGGTAGTGCTGAACAGATAGAAATAGAGAGACAAACAGACAGACAGAGACAGAGAAATAGCAGCATTTTCATTGCATCATTTTCCCCGAAAGATCTATCTTTTTATTTTCTGCACTTCACCAATACTGCCTGCTGGCACATGGCTACTTAATGCTTGGATTATTCTCAAACTTCCTTTTGTCCCCAATGAAATATGGAATTTGTACCAAAATTTTGTGAGTTATCAATTCAAAATACACTTAAGATTTTTCTTTGTTTTCATCAGTAGTTGCCAAGACAATAGCAAGTCAATGAGCTGAAATACTTTCAAACACCACAAAATTTAAAGAATTGATGAATTTGCACTAAAAGTTCACATAAAAGAACTTTCCTGTGTTTACTTTGTGTCTACTTCTATCTCAAACTTTATTCTTCTAAATATATACCAAGCCAGTCAAATACCAGTATCTAAGTTGAATTTGTTTATGATCAGTATAAACAAATGTGTGGCCAAGTGAGGCATCTGGGGAAGTCTTCAAATGTTAACCTCAATATTTTAACAAAACACATTTTGATATTTTTTATTGTTGTTGCAATCTTTGCTGTAGAGATGGGCCAAGGTTATGCCCTTTCCTTTTCTTATAATCTTTGACTCAAGAAAGAAGAAGGATAATTAACGCTTGGTATAGTCTGGGAAATGCTATCAGCTTTTAGCAGACTTATTAAAGTATGTTTGGTTTTTAAAAACATACTGCATGTTTTAACTGGCTGTCTATTGAAACTCTCATGAGTTCATGAGGTCGTATAAACATATGAGGATGTAAATACTCTGTGAGAATCAAAGTGAAGAAAATGAAGAGGATCAAAGTGATCTAGTTTACAGCTTTCGTGGAATGTAAGGCCAGATTTTGAATTCTTTCCCTGATGATATTAACCATAGACTTTGTAGATCAATGCATTTCTGGTGGTATGCTGCTAAAAATGCTATTTAACTTATCGAAGTATAAGCCTACTCCATTTTTCCTAAACTGACATGAACAAAATGAGACTTAAAACTGGAACAAATTAGGAATATTGGAATAAACTGGAAACTTCAAATACAATCCAAAAGTCTTTGAGGGGAGAGGTGTTGAGAAAGAACAGGATAGATTCTTTCAATATTTCCTTCACAATTGAGCACAGATATATTTTTCCACAAAAGCAATAGATTGTAATAATTAAATCAATATTGATTATGGAATTGAAAGTGGACAGGATATTTAAAAGGTTGTAAATTTCTTGCGAGTATTAGAAATATTTTTAAAAGAAATCCAAACACCTCCAAAGTCAAAATGTTCCTTTAAAAAAAATAAAAGATTTTAGTCAATAAACAGGAACTATCCATATGTACAACAGCGAATAGTAAATATGAGGACACATAGTGAACACGAGGAACATGAGACGCGTGATTGACTGGAATGCCCATTTACCACCCTCCATCATTTTTCCCCACTTCCCCAGCTCAGAGGATTTCAGGCATTAGAAATAGCTCCTCCCACTTTAAATTCCTACTTATGAGCTCTGCTAGCAGGCCCACTGGACTGCTTTCTTACAGTGTGTTCTCAGAGCTGAGAAAAGAAATGAAGAGTACTTTGTAGTGAAAAGGATCATTTCAAGTGGAAGAATGCACCTTACTTCTTCAATTTGTCCAATCACTTAGGTGATCCTCCAACACCTCCTGTCCTTCAATATCTGTCGTCTCCTTCTTCCATCATAATAGTTTCTTTTCTTTTCTTTTCTTTTTTTTTTAAATCTTTGGCAGTTTGCAGTTAGATATGTTCAAGTAACTAGGTTCTTAAGTGGGAATGTTTTAAGTGAGTGTCCTGGGGCAGCTTTCAGAAAGCTTCTTTAAGAGTCAACTGGCCCATGCACTTTGCGCTCTTTTTCTCATTAGCTCTCTTCCCATGTGCAGCCTTTATGAACACCAGCTTGGGCCATAAGGAGGAAGGACACACCTGGAGGTGATGAAGGAGTGAGTTGGAAGGAATTTAAGTTTCTGAGGACTTGTTAGAATAGAACCACCATACCAGTTCTAGACTATCAAGTTATGGACCTGTATGAAAGAGAGAAATACATTTTTACGAAAAAGAGAAATACATTTCTATCTCATTTAAGCCAATGCACCCCCCCTTTTCTTGAGTACAGGCAGTTTTTTTCCTCCAGTGGAACACAATTCCAATGAATATAGTCACAATCAGATTTGTCTATAGTCTATGGATTCGTGATTATATTTAGCCCTTGTTTGGGATTTACATTCTAGACCAAATGTTATTTAAAATTTATCAAGAAATTATTGAACACTTACCATATGTAAAGTAATTTGGGGCATAGGATGGTGAGTTGACAGTTATGAAAATAAAATGGACTCGATAGTCATCTATATCCTGCATGCTGAGGCAGCAGCCTGGGGAATGCGACAAAAAAAAAAAAAAAAAGTTTGAATTTAAATCTGTGCCTCCTCATCCCCTCTCCCACCATTCTTCCTGTCAACTAAAAAGACATGAAAGCCACATTAACCTTGCTAATAAGTATGGCATTTACCAGAATGCTTTTTCCCTCCATTTTTACCCCACTAGCTTTGTGCAAGGAGGAAAACAAGTATTAAAATCAGCATCCAGAACTTCTCACCTAGCACAAACTTTACTGGACTCAGGAGAGCAGGTAGAGTTGCTTTTAGCAAAAGTTTAGAGTGCTTGTTATTGCGTAAGTTATATGCATCCTTCCAAGTAACATCCTATGGAGTTGAATGACCTTTTCTGATTCTCTTGTGTCTTTCAATAGGATACCTATGCTAAATTCCAAAGATCATGCAATATTTTTTTAAAAGCAACGATAGTTTAGCCCAGAGATCAATATCAAATGTGAACCAACTTCAGCACGTTATCTTTTTCACGGGTTCGTTGAACGTCGCATTTTCTCACACAGTAGGTTCCCCAGGAAAACTTTTTCACCTTCAAGATGGCTGCCAGGTAGGACATTTTATAGAGAGCTGGTGTCAGTGTCTCAACAGAGACTGATTTTTGAACCAGAGCAAACCAGGCCCGCCAGCCTCACAAACACCCTACCGTTTCCCCTTAGGCATATCTGGCAGAGAGGCAGCTCCTGTGACACTGAGCGCTGGGGTCCCGTCCCGCAGCTCCTGGGATGAAACAAGCATGTGAGATGGATGTGAAAGAGCAGCCGCCAGGTGGACGCACAGGGCGAGGCTGTCTTTTTCACATATTTATATGAAACAGTTCTGTGAACCAGGGGGAAAAAACAGAGATGGAGCAGGATTTTACAGCAGGGAGTACTGACTACGTGAGAGCCGATTTTCCCTTTCATCTTTTATTTTAAATTTGACAGTGTCTGCTTATGTGTTTGTAAAATGACTCTCTGTAAACAAACCTGAGCAGATACCCTGAAGGGTTAAAGGAAATATGGGAGAAATAATTTCCCAGTTCTTATTACTGTGTTTAAATAGTTTTCTACACGGAAATGGATCCATCATTAAAATACATCTTTCTTTATCCTGTTTCCTTTTCTGAGGAAAAAGTGTAATTTATAGCAAGTTTTAATGACTGTGTTTTAAGTGATCTATTTTTCAAAGAGATTATGGCTCAGGTAAAGGAAAATGAACCTACCTTCCAATGTATACTGGGTTTTCATGGGGTCTTTTTAAAAGGTCTGAGATACAATTTCATTCATTTTCATAGCAGACTGCAGAACCGCTCCCTCACAGCCGACGTGTCCTGTCACATCTGAGAAAGTCCGCTGGAGATGGCAAGATGTTTTTCCATTTATTCCCAATTTGATAATAATATTTCTTTGACAGAAAATTATTTTGAGGGAAAATTAATGGAATATCTGAAGGAAAATTAAGGACTGGTGGGAAAAGACTGAGAATGAGATGAGAATAAACTATAGGGTTTTGGTTTTTCTGAAAAGGAGAAAATTCACAATAGCTACCTTTGTCTTCCCTAACTTCCCCCAATTCTCCTTCACTTTTCCTTCAAATCCTTTACCTTTCTGTTCTGAACACACACACACACACACACACACACACACACACAGTTTCCTTCAGGCCGGTGCTCGATTCCCTTACCTGTTTTGACAAGAAATGCATACTGCAGTCACACGCCAGAGGCCATGGTGATACAAAAGTCAGAGGTCAATAAAGATCACTTACATTTCTTATGAGTCTTTTCATCTTCCTTTCCTCCTATGTGGGCAGGGCCAGCAGAACCGGAAAGATGGAAATGTCAAGGGGCCTGGCTGTCCAATTCTTAGAGAAACTCCCACTCCCTCCAAATAATTTGATGGTCCTTAAACTTTTGTTACCTTGCCTTAGGAAAAATGGCCTTCTCTCTTCTCATCTCAAAGTGTTCTTCTCTCTTTCAAAATGAAGTGAAAATCTTGACCCTCTTCCTTGATGATGTACAATAAAGTGAGAAAAGATTAGCAGGTTTCCTTTAAAATTGTCCTTTAAAAGAAACAAGAAAAACGATCTACATTGTACTTTAACATATTTGACATATGTTTTGCAAGTTCATACATGTTTCTTGAAGGTCATAAAGCCAGGTTTTGACAACTAAATTAACTTTACATTGGGGAATTTTAGGTACCTTTTCTAATGTATTTATATATTACTAGTATTTACATGGTCATTTTTTTTTATAAGTGACCATAAGCATGATTGGAGATTATGGCTGGAAATAATATTATCATTGTCAAATCCATGCTATTCAAATAACAATGAAGATAAAAGAAATAGTTAACCATCCAGCCACTCCTTATTTCTTTATTTTGGACATTTTAAAATGTTATTAAAATGGGGGCTTTTCTATCTCAATTTTCTGCTTCAATAATGTACTATAAAACAATACGTTGTTTTAAAAAAGCCACGTTCAAAAGGTGGTTCAGGGATCTCAGAAATTCTCAAGGAATGTCCTAAAGTTGATCCCAGGGATCATTTAATACAGTTTCAGTATCATGAAAAAATAATAGCATATGGTAAGGTCAAAATTATTATTAGAAATAGAACTCAGATCCTGATTCCCATTTAAGTATGTAAAGTCAGATCACGTTTATGTATATGTGCTTGTACATAGGTGAGTATTTGTGTTTTTGTCTTTAAATTATACATGAGAGAGAAGGAGAACTGGTTTTCAATGTTTAGTGGACAATGGAATCTTTAGGGTAACTTACAGATTGTAATAAAAGCAGTAGAAAGATTTGGCTACCCGTTTCTCTTCTCTCTTCTTTTCAATGAATGGAGCAAGAGAATTTTTCCCAAATTAGATGGAGGGTAAAGGTTACCATCTAAAGAGAGAGGCAAAGGGAAGCAGATTGTTCCGGAAAATATTCCTTTCTAGGAAAACTAGGAGATATTGAGTGAGATAAAAGAATGTAATCATCGTTAATAAACTATTAGAACAGTTGAAAAGATGCAGGTTTGCTTTTTTTCTTGTGAGATAAATGTGCTTGTGTATAATAGTAAATATGTCAGAAGTCGATTATAAGCTAGGACTCTGACCTATGGACCTGAAAGTGAAACTTGTCTTACCAAATGTAATGGATGAAGAATTGAGAAAGTTGAGGATACTGCCCATGGTCATATAGTTATAAATTCAAAAGCAGTAGGATTAAGATTAGTATTTTGTTCTCCTGATAACTTACATTTATTCATTCAGTCTTAATAGAAGAGCTACTGTGGGTTTAGGTTGCCTGTTTATTTAAAAATCTGATCTGTAGAATATGAATAAAATTAAAAAAGAATAAACAATGATCGGATAAGTTTTGTGGTTTGCACACATGGAGAGACATTTTGGGAACTTCTCTCATTACTTGTGATATTTGCTTAATTTTATGAGGATTATATTTCGGTAACTTATTTTGCTTCCATGGTAGTCTTTTTTTCAAAGAACATTTATTATTGTACAAGTGACTTATTGGTATTAATTATCTTAGCTTGTCACCTAATCAAATGCACTGCATCGATTCAGCAAGAGAGAAAGATATGAGTTGGAGAAAGTTTTGGTTTTCTAGAAGATACATATCTCATCTCACATTGTAGAGGTTTTACAACAAAGTGTTTACATTCGATCCTGTGCAATAGATCCTCAAATATAGGTTTAGTCATGAATTAAAATATCATAAAAGATGATTCTTCCTCATAGATAGTGTGACAATTTATTTCCAAACCCTAAAATCACTGACACTTTAGTTAAAGGAAAATAGGTAATTTTATGATTAGCATGCTCATGGAAATAATGAAATGCATATTCACTTTGCCTAGGAATATGGCTCAGGAAATAAATTAGCAAGCTGTTTGAAACTTCTTGTCACTTAATTCATCTTCAGACATTTCCTATAGTGACTTTTTAAAAATCATGAAAGAAAAGCCTATTTATTCATGCCCTATTTCAAGGGTTTTTTTTTTTTTTTTTTTTTACAGTGCTGGAATCTTTATTTTAAATTGATTTTTATAATTATATTCATAATTGCCCTCACTTTGGCATACTTAGCACTGACTGCTTCCCTTTTAAATCAAGATAGATAAAAAAAATAGACAAATTCTGTTCCAGAGTACAAAAGGTCCTGCTTAATTTCCAACCACAAGCTATCAAAACCCTGGTGCTCTCCTAGCCCAGTCGTTTCATCCTTAATAAGTAAACCCACTTGAGGGATGTTTATATGCCCTGACGCTTTTGGACAAGTTCACTGACAGAACACATTCTTTGAAGAAATTTATCACAACTGTTTATCTCCCTGAGTGTTACCCTAAACCCTGTCAGTGCTAATGATATCAGGACGTGGATTACAGAAATCCTTTGAGAGTGCCTATGGGTATTTGTGTGTTCGAATCACAAACAGAGGAATTTTGGGCGTGAAAGTGGGCAACAGATATTTCAACATGCACAGCATCCTGCTCGTGTGAAAAGCTTTAATAAAGAAGTGGTCCAGAGAAGCACTGAGTCCCTCTTGGGTTTAACACACAACTGCTCCCTTGTATAAGCTGGAGAGAAAGGTACACATTTGCACAGACTGTGTATGTGTGCAGCACAGTTCTGTCACAGGGAAACAAAAGAAAATAATACAGTTATTTTTGTAGTGATGAATATACAGGTAATGCTGGTTGTCTAAGTGATGCTGGTGAGTGCAAATTGTCTGCCCTCCCCTCCTCTGTTTTCTCATACCCTAAATAAAGATACGCTGTTTTTACCTATTAATGGAATCAAGCCATTGAACTCTATAGGAATGATACTGTGAATTCTGAGACTAAATCTATTATCTTTATTTTCAGCACAATGACATCTTTTTCCTTTTTTTCAGTGAAAATTGTTTTTTAAGGAATTGCCGTTTTTCAATATCGTTTCTCTGGATGTAAGTAATCATTTATTTTAAAACAATCCCTAATAAATGTTTTCCAACAAAAGCTAACTTTGTAAAAATAATTTACATGCATTTTGTCTCCACCGGCTTCTGTGATAGTGATTGTTATGATAAGCCCTTTCTACTTAGTTTTATTTACTTTATTTAGTTAGTAGAAATAATTATCATATGTTCACAGGTGACAAAATAGCATCAAAATGTATATGTTTAATGTGTACATTAAATGCTAGAAGTACTTAAAAGTGTTTTAGTCCTAAACAACAAATAAACTTGCTTTTATTTATAGTGGCTTTTATTATAAAGGTATCATTTGACTTTTATTTCTCAAGTATTTTAAAAATTAAATGTGACGCAAATTCTCACAGCTTTTATTTACACTCTGGAATCAGTTGATTTATTGTGTTAGAAGCCCTTTTTAAAAATCCATAGAAAATAGGTATTTCACCTGTTTTCAAGGTAATCACATATTTCTTTGTGTGTTACCCAAATGAAGAGTTTTTTTTCTGACTACAAAGTCAGGTCTTCTATTGTTTATGATTGGCATTGCAGATGAAATTATTTTTTAAATTATTTTTATATTGGATATCTAAAGCATTATGAAAAGTACATTTCTTAAAGTCCAGAAGAAAATATAACATCCTACTAATTTGAGAATTAATCTCACAATTGAGTGATATTGCAAAATTTGAAATTATTCAGCTGCTGACAGCAATTTCAGTAACAGTTTTGAAGTTTTAATAAGCAAACAACTGAATGAAGAAATTCACAAATAATAGAAATAGTGGATTCTGCTCTTTAAACTACTTTTTATGTCTGATCTTCTTAAATATAGTATGAATAAAGCTCTTCCTTATGTACTAGTATATAATTGGCACTAAGTGAAAGAACCAGATAGTTTTTAGAATCATTTGACCTTTTATATCTAATATTATAAGTAATCTTTAAGAATGAAATAATCTTGCAGAAGAGTTAAAGAGTGGTTACATATATAAAGTCAAATCAAAATGCACGTAAAATATTTTAAAAATCTATTTTAGCTGTATAAGTAAAACATATATGATATTATAATTGCACCTGTAAGGTACCATTTTCGATCTCTTTCCAACAGTTTTTATCAGTATTTATAAAATAGACAAGAAAAACCCACCATAGACAGCTGCATAAAAGCCCATTAAGCCAGAGCTCTCCATTACTGTAACTAACTCTTTGAAACTGATGTGGCACGGACTGTGGAGGGCTTCAATGAAAAAAGGAATTTCAAAAACAAACAGTATGTTGTATTTATTTTTTTATTTTTTGATATTCATGATATTCAGAACTAAGTTCTGAACAGAAGAAAAGAAACTTTAACAAAAAGTAGATTTCTTTTTGATTGCCAGCTTCAGCCCAAACCATGTTAGTTTCAAAGAGACGGTCCAGTTGATAAGCTACAGTTTAAATGGTTGGTGTGGGGCTACTTACTGAAGGCTGCGTGTTTTATTCTGTAGACTGTCTAAACCCCACTAGAGTTTAAATGTTTCATCTTAGAAGAAATACTCTGTGTTGATAAATTGAAAGTAAATGAATGAAACAAGTTCTAGAAGAAAAAAATAACTAAAGTTTATCAGTATTCATTTCTCTTTTTAGAGATTAACATCTTTGTGTTCACTTATTTCTTATCTTAACTAATACCCGTAAAATGCCTTTTCTCTAATATCAATAATATATATATAGACACACTCGTATATATCATTATATATTTTTATATCACTCTGGTTCAGTTCTAACTGAAATTCCTAGGCGTTAATACAGTTTTCTCATACCCTATTTCTCTTCTACTCAGTACATTTGATACCATTCTTAGGAAGAAGCTTTAAAGACTATTTTAGAGTACTGCTTTCTATCTTAAATAATTCATTTCATGGAGTACAGAATAATGAACATAAATTTTTAAAAATAATTCTTCAACTGAGTTTTTAAAACAGAATTCAGTCTTCGTATATTATGTCCAGAGTTTAATTTAATATATAATTGTATATTATTATTTTTGAGATTTTTCTATTCACGTATGTGATATTGTTTTTTGCTCACTGAAATTAGAAAAATGTTATATTGAACCAAAATTCAAAGGATATATAAAAACAAAGACTAATTCTGTATTTGTAATTTTTTCTTTTTATGTAATTGAAATTATTTTTAATGAACACATTTTTTACACTCATTTTATTTACTTATTATGATGGGGAAGCCATTAACACCATGTTCATAACTGATTTGTTAGGAACATTCTAAATAAATAGGGTAAATAGTGGGATATTTACCATGAAATGAGAGAAGAAGTAAAGATTAGTTGACTGCCTATATGCTTTCTGATGTACCTTCTAAAATGACTCTAAGCAGCAAGTCTAAAATATCCTGATGTATTTCCAAAAATCACTACAGAAGCCAAAATTGAAGATTAAGTTTCTCTGCAATCCTACACTCAGTTTTATTTACAACAAAACAAACGAAACAATCTCTCATTGCTTTCTTGATACTTTCAATTTATTTCTGAATAAGGCTTTGTGTCTTCTAAAATTTGTTATGTTGATTTAACCCAGGATAAATCTATGAGACTGAAGGACGTGATTTATAAATATGATGACTTAACATGCCGGAGTTCAAACATACAAATTTCTGAATACATGACGTATGTATTGGTCTGGAACACAAATGTTCCATATTCGAACATTATAATAATAAATGATATCCTACTTTTTAAAATATTAAGTATTGGTTATACATTTGTCAGTCAAGATTTCTAATCACAGAGGAGTTGGTTAAGTATAACCAATTTTTTCTACTTCTGATATACTATGTAACTTCAAGATGGGGAATACAGACACAATACTACGGAGATAATTAACCAAAAATATTTTATGCTACCAATTCAGTTCTTTTGGTGAGTCAGATGTTATTTTCCATGTAGAATCTGCTTTTTAGTGGACTAACTCTTACTGAGCAGGCTTATCTGCAATTTGGCAGATTTTAGCTGCCCAAATATAAACATTCCAGATCAAATGGGACTGAACTTCTTCCCATTAACTGTGAATTGGTACTGTTGTTACACAATAGGATTTAAGATTTCCCCTTCTTAATTTAAAGTTCTGTCCTTTTGCTACCTCTGCAATTTATATTCATTGTTTTCCGTGTCAATATTAGTATATGATGAACTATTCTGAAAGTAATTATGCATCCGTGAATTACTTTTTCAGATCGTGTTGTACATATATATCAAGCAAACTCAAGATCATACATGTTTTTAAAATTTCCATGTCCCAATATCTTGAATTTTTCAAGGCTTTGACTTAGATTCTGACTTAATTGCTTTAGGTTACAAGTAACATAGGACTCTGAGATGAGCATATACGCAAAACAGTCCTGGCTTAACAGCACATTTCTGCATTTACTTTAATGACTACTCATGGAAATCATATGAGAATATTTAAATCAATGCAGCCCAGTGCATTTGAGTGCCGTATCATCCATTCTAATGAATGTGCATTGATTCAAAGGTTGAACAATCACATCGTTCCTTTTCCTCATTTTTCATGTGAAAAGCAAGGACATTCTATTTGAAAATAACAGTAACACAACGTCATGATTGAGTATTAAAATGAACAAAAGTCAAGAAAATCATTTTCTCATTTGTCTAGGGCTGTAGCTTGGCAACATAGTATATATCTTGAGGAATAAAACTGCTAAAAAAGCACGAGATGTTCCTAAATAAAGCAACCATTTATTTCATTTTCCTTGCTGAACATTTTTAAAGAGAAGAAAAGGTAATCTCAAGTCTTTGACAAGCTGATATTAAGAATGCAGCAAACCAAATGAAAAATCCTTAAATTCTTTTAGTCAATTCAATAAAACTTTGCCCAAGGCATGTAAAAATATAGATGGTTGCAAACTAAAATAAGTCAGTCACATGGGTTAGGGGGAAATAATTGTAATCTGATGACCCACCTGCTCTCTCAAAGTGAATTATTTGTATTCAATATTCAGCAAAGATTGCCTGGGATTTTCCCATGAACATTCAATATTTCTAAAGTCATCCCATATTTACTCAAAATTAACACAATGATTGAAGTGGAAAAATTCTTCAAGTTTTTCTATTTAGCTAATTATCCCACTGTCTTACTTAAATCTTCTACAACATAATTCAGTGTGACAACAAACAAGTCCCGTTCTCCATAACTAGATATTTGTCTTTGTAACCTGGATTTCTTCAGAAAAGAAAAAAAAGGAACGAATTCTAATTTTCATGATCTTAAGTGAACATTTTACCTCCAAGTGTATTTGATTACTTTTTCTCCCTAGAAAAATTTAATGCTCAGGAAACCATTGGATGAGATAGATTGAAATCAGAACATTGAACCACTTTGATTCTACTGAAGTTATATGAATAAGGCACATGAAAAGTGGCAGTATAAATAAACCCTGGAGACTCAGAATGACTGTCTTGAGCTTAACCCAAGACAATTTTGCTATACTCTTACAGCCGTGTCTGGAGTGTATGGCATAAGTATTGGAGATGGAAACATTTGATCATAATATTTTGAAAAAAATAGAAAAGGATTTGTTGGGGATTTGGAATAAGAAAAGATAGGTGAAATGGATGAAATAGGATAAGGTCAATATGTACTCTGTGAACACGTGGGTTCTCTGATCAAAAAGTCTCTATATTATATTATATCATTTCTTTAGAGAATAACAATATGAAGTGTATTTTAGGTCCTGGGCAATTTTACAGTAATGTAATACATTTAACTTTATTTAATTATCATATACCACGTTGTTTGACATTGGAAACATTTATTTAAGAAATAAATATTACTATATCAGGATATTTTTTTGTCCAGATCATAATTTGGACAAATCAGATATAAAATTAAGAGCACAATTACCATTATTGGCAAACTACATAAGTCAGGATGGTTGAATTATAGAATGATTAGACCAAGAATTGTAGGAGAAGAACTTAGAGAAGTCAGTAAAATAAAAGGTCTTGAATATCATTGCCAAGGAATTTATGCATTATCCACAGGCTGTGAGCCTATGAGGAATTGTGAAGGAATTTCTAACAGGCATCTGATATGATCGGATTTACATTTTAGAAATATCCCTGGATGAATATTTAGAATATAATTGGGGAAACAAGAATTAGGACTGATAACACTGAAGCCAGAGAGACCAGTTAAAAATCCATTGCAAAAAGAAGAGAAAAATAAAGGCCTAAAATGTTGCTTTGGAGGTGGGGCTAAAATGAGAGGAATAGAATTAAGAGATATTAATGGTAGAATTAACAGCATTAAGTGGCCAAATTGAATGTAGGAGATGAGTGACTTTTTTGAATCTGGGTGAATCCCAAGTCATCATTGAAAGGTCAGGTAGCTCAGATAGGCAGGGGAGGGTGGTGGTAGAACTTTTAAATTGTTTTTGCAATGACTTTTTAACCTACATCTCCTTGACTAAAGACATTGGAAAGCTTAATGGAGTGGTTAAGGTCTCTAGCGCATCATTAAAGATTATAGTAGAGCAGCATAGTCCGTCCTTGTTGTGGCTTAGTAGGAGAATTCAAACTCCTTCTTTCTAGTTCCATCATGGAAATGAATGAAAATTTCTATCGTGCTACAAGCATGTGCCCAACTCTCTACTTTTATTTCATCGAGCTGGGCTCCTGGAGGGATTATTCATATGGGAAAGTGTTGAATCATGCAGCTAGATGAAATCTCTGGCTATGGGTAAGCATTTTTACATGTTGAGAGCCCAAGGGGTAGAAAGTTCACTTCTAAGGATTGGTACTTCTTACTAGATGAGAAGGAATAGAAACCTGAGCATTGACTCTTGTTCTGTGGAGCTTTCTGGGCCTAATTACACTTCCTCATGGCTTCTTAATCTCATCCTGTCCTGTCTAATAATACCTAACCCCCAAATCTTTTCCCTTGATTAGGATCTGGTTTTCAAAAGAATCTTAGGCAACAACATGGCATCAGGGAACAAGGAAGGGAAAGAGATTTGATTCTATTCTATGATCATCTTCAGTCCCTTTTAGCCTCCAGTTGAGACATGGTTTGACCTTCCTTCACTTGCACATTAGCCTCTCAACACTCTTTATGTTGCTGATGAATATGGTCCCATCTCAGCCTCTTT
Organism: Equus przewalskii; assembly: GCF_037783145.1. NCBI lineage: Eukaryota > Metazoa > Chordata > Mammalia > Perissodactyla > Equidae > Equus > Equus przewalskii. Next base: position 18,002,670 of record NC_091854.1, read on the forward strand.
TGTCACTCCACATTTTCAATATCATCTTCCCTTTTCCTACTAAAGGTCTACTCTTATTCACTGTCATCTTACTTTCTCTCTTCTTCCAAGGAAAGAGAACACCTTTATGCTCTCCTATGCTGCTCATGGAAACCCAAAGGAAGAGTGCTACATCTTCTCTGTGACTAAATCAGGGGACCGAAAACTATGGCTCATGGGCCATATCTGACTCATGTCACATTTTCGTATGGTCTGTGAGCTGAGAATGGTTTTACTTTTTTAAATGGTCAAAAAATGTCGAGAAGAATGCTATTTTGTGATATCTAAAAATTATATGAAATTCAAATTTGTTTCCATAAAGAAAGATTTCTTCATTCCATCATTTATTATCCATTATTTTTTTTCTCACTAATAGGGCAGTTATAAAATTTGAAAAGTTGTGATAGAAATTATATAGCATGTAAAGCCTAAAATATTTACCATCTAGCTCTTCACGGAGTTTGTCAACTTCTGGTCTAGATCATTCTTTCCTCTGTTAATACCTTACTATTTCAGCAGCATTCAGGACATGAAGCCTCTCTATAGGGCTTACCATCCCAGAAGGTGAGACAATAGCCTTTATTTTGATGATTTCCTAAACTTATATGACGTTTCTGTCACCCTTGTGACTCATCCTGAGAAGAAGATGAAAGCAGCAACTAATTTGACAACCATGTTTTAGCTCTCTTTTAGCGTTCTCCTCCTTTCTTCAAGTCCCTTGCACCAGCGTAGGAAGAGCTTTTAATCTCCACTTTGTACCACTGCTCTTAGCCTTTTGAAGAAAACAAAACATCTTTCTTAGTCACCAAGAAGTCTGGCTCCTATGATAGAAACCCTATATTTCAAGGTTATTATTTCTGCTATGAATTTATAAATTCAGTTTCAAAACCCAAAATTTGCTTTTATGTAGACATCATCCTGAGGATAATGTTTATAGAAAGCAACTGGTTAAGTGTGAATTGTGGATTAAGAAAAACGGGTGCACTGAGCCTGGGGGAGATCCCCAAATTTCCTCTTGCTACCATTTATTTAATATGAACTGTTCATTTATTTGTTTTCAGTCACTATGGTGAATGGTTTACCTGTGTTTTGCTTTATTTGATTGTAACAGCAATTCTGTAAGTTAGATTCTATTATTATATTATTTAACAAATAAGGTGATAGAGATACAGAAATATGAAGTAAATTACCAAAACTTGCTTACTTGATAAATGATGGGGGTAAGACTTGAACCTTTTTCTGTATGACTCCAAGTCTGTGTGTGTGAGAGAGAGAGAGAGAGAGAGAGAGAGACAGAAAGAGAGAGAGAGGGAGAAAGAGAGGGAAAGAGAAGGAAAGAGAGAAAGAGAGGGAGAAAGAGAAAGACACTCTGGAAACCTTGCTTAAAGTCAGAAAAGGCAGCTTATTATACTAATCCAGGGTAAGAGTTTTGCTCACATCGTTATTCTAAGGTGTATTTGGTGTGTATAAAACAAAATTTTATACACTTTAGAGAATAGGTTTCAATGCCTCCATAGTCATTATAATAGTGAAACATTTGACGGTAGTTTGTTAAAAGCCATAATTATTCTGAAGTTATTATCGATATGTGTAACAGTGAATTGAAAGTTTGAACACTTCAACTGAGTAGGTCTGGAAAGCATACTTCTCATGATGATGTGTTGATGGTAGTGGCATGGACAGAAATGGCAGAAGGAAAATGTAGTAAAATATATAAACAGGGAAATTTTCTGATAACTTCTGTGTACTGAGAATGCATTTACCTTTCTTTTGTTAATCTATGTGAGGCTTTCCTTTCATGTTGATGCCCTTTCAAAAATATTTTCTGTTCATACCTGAAGCTGATCTTTTAATAAGATTTTAGTGCTCTAGAGGTTTTGGTGAGGGAGCATTTTAGAAATGTTTTGATATGCAATGGTATCACCGGCTTCCTAGGCTGAATCCAACATAAAATAAAGTTTTTCCACAGCATGATTTCCTGGAATTTATAGTTCACAGTATTCATGCTTTCAGAGAAAATGTGAATAAAGAATTTTTAAACTTTAAACTAAATAAATATCTATATATCTACATCTCTGTCTGTAAATGTGCATGAAAACATGATCCACATGTAATAGGTGATAAACATTACCCTGTTGACACATGTAGGGCCTAATGATACGTACACATACGAATAACAAAACATAAAAGTCAACACACTAATTAAAAGAAGAAAAACATTTTTTCATCATCTCATGAAATAGTGTTTGATATTGCTAAGAATGGTTTCCTGGATTATACCTGAGAAATAACAAGGTTTTCATATTATAAATAGAAAATAACTGAGAAAATTAAATCTGAATTACTCATTGTGGTTTAATTTGCTTTCTTACTTGGCATAAAAGATTTGGGGCATATTGCATTCAAGACAATACCATTGTATTAGTCTTTGTAAGACTACCATAACAAAGTACCAAAAATTTGGGGCTTAAAAAAACAAAAAAAATTTCCTGCATAGTTCTGGAGACTAGAAATACAAAGTCAAATTATTGGTGGGGCCATGATGTCTCTGAAGGTTCTAGGGGCAGAGCTTTCCTTGCCTTTTCCTAGCTTCTGACGGTTGCGAGTAATCCTTGGCATTCCTTGTATTATAGACACACCGCTCCATGGCTGCCTCCATGGTAACATAACATTATTCTTGTGTGTCTGTGCCACTGTGTCCAAATTGCGCTCTTTTTATAAAGACACCAATCACTAGATTAGGCCCCATACTCATCCAGTATGACCTTATTTTAACTTGATTACTTCTGCAAAGACCCTATTTCCAAATAAGATCACATTCACAGATACACAGATTCAACGTATTTTTGAGGGGACACAACACAATTCAACCTACAACAACCATAAGAATTTTTCAATCTAATAATTTTTAAAGAGATGATGGACATAGATGATTAGGCTGAATATGCTATCTGAATAGCAAATCTAGTTCAAATGCATTAGTATCACAGCTCATTGGAAATTCAGGTATCTTTTTTTTTTTGAAATTCTTACTAAGATAATTTTAGGTTAATATTTTAAAATGATTTTTTAAATTAAAATTATTAAAAAATAATGCAGAGAGATCTCATGTACTCTTTATGCAGTTTCGTTCAGTGGTAACATCCTGAAAACAATAGTAAAATATCACAGCAAGGATACTGACATTGAAATATACCACCAATCTTATTCAGATTTCCTTAGTTTTATTTGTACTCATGTATGTGTGTCTATTTAGATCTATACAATTTTATAACATAGTTCTATTTGTGTATCCATCACCCCAGTCAAGACACAGAACAGTTGTAGTTCCACAGGTATCTCATGTGTTACTCTTTTATAATCATACTCCTTCTTTCCTTCCCCCACCTCCCCACCCCTAACTCCTGGCAATAACTAACGAGTTCTCCATTTCTAAAATGCTGTCATTTAAAAAACGTATATAAGTGGAATACATGGTACGTAACCTTTAGAGAATAGCTTTTCCACTTAGTATAATTCCCTACAGATCTAAGCAAGTTGTTGCCTGTTATCAATAGTTCCTCCCTTTTTTTTGCTGACCAGCATTCGTGGTATGCATGTATTAGTTTGTTTAACCATTCCAGCTGTCCTATTTCTAAGAGTAGAATTTTACTTTAGTTGCTGTTCAGATAGAAATAACTTTCCTGAGTTCATTCCAAATATTCCTATCTTTTGTTCCCCAAAAGTTCTTAGGTCATTATGTTTTAAAGTTTAGTGTAAGAGCTTTGCATTGGTACTCAGATTTTTTGTGATGGGCTTGAGTGAGGACAATTTGAAATCACAGATTGCTAAACCAGAGAAAATGGAAGAGAACTTTGGATAATGTTCACTTCCCTTCTCCTTCTCCCTTCCAGCTTTTTCCAATGATATATTTAGTGTAATGAGTACAACGTTAAATCTTCTTCCCCTTCTAAACAGTGAGAGAGGGGATATTTCTTACATAAAAGATGTTTATGTTATTTGTTATAACTATGTGAAAAAGAGATATTAGTTAATGTTATATGAAAAAATGACCTCATCATGTAGAACTTTAAAAAAATGGTAGTCATCTTAATCAGATTTTTCCCAAATGCAAAAAAAAAGAGAAGAGCCTATATTATTAACATTAGGGAAATAACCAAGATGTGTTGTCAACATTTGTCAAAAATATTTGTTCTCCAATACAATGCTTGTTATATCTTGATCTTTTCTCTCTTTCACGTTATTTATTTTTGGCATTGAACTTGATCTTCTCTTTAAGCAAAGATAAAAGAGGAAATTATAATTTATTGAGTTAATTTTGTGTCAGAAACTTTATTCACATTGTTATCCCAATTAGTCTTCACAAAATCTCCGTGAGAAAGTAATTTTGTGTCTATTTTTACAGACGTTAAATTGTTCAGAACAAATATTGTTCAGAACCAACATAGAACATGAATAGGATTAAGAGCACAGACTTTGGACATACATATCTGGGTTCAACTTACTTCTGCTGCTACTGACTATTAGAACATAAGCAAGTTACATAAATTCTTTTGAATTCCAATTTTCTCATCTGTTTCATGGGGCTGACAATACCTATGTATCAAACTTTTCATAAATAAGTGAATATATATAAAATACACTGGAGATATTTCCTGGAGTGAGCTCACTTCCCGGAATTTAAAATAAGTATTTAATAACATTTAAAAGATAATAGCTGGAAAATTACAGAGAACTTTAAATGTAGGTCTAGGTGTATTTCAGTTAGGCTGAGCTGGGTTTTGTTGCAGTAACAAATCACCCTAAATCTCAGAGGATAGAAATAACAAAGAAATATTTCCTACTATTGCTACATGTCCATCTTGGGTCAGCAGTGTTTTCTTCTCATCTAAGTCACTTAGAAACATAGTTTAAAGGTGCTCACAACATCTTGAATGTTGCTAGTCACTGTATCAGAGAAAAAGCAATTTTGTCAAGTACCCATTGTCTCTTAAGACTGTCTACAAATGACTCCTCACTTTTGTTCATATTTCATGAGTAAAAGCAAATTACATGCTACACCTGAAATCAAAAAAAAAAAGAGAACTGCTGTCATATCTTGTACACAGAATGTGAAAGAGAGCTGGTAGTTTTGTTAACAATCTTAATGCCTTTTTCCATTATAACTGCAATAACTCAAATTCTTTATATTCCTCTTTTTTTCAGCCTGCTGACAAAAGAAAGATGTGGAAAATTAGTAATTCTCATCTAAAACATTTTGTGGCCACAAAATGATAGGAAAGATGATTTTTCAAAAAGGAATGAAATGGCATTTTTCTTCCTTGCTTCCACATATATATCCACATAATCCTTCTTAAAATGAGCCTTGAGCCCCCAGTATGTATGGGGCATTCACTGGATCACTCATTATCTCATGCTATAAGTCAGGGCAGATATTACTTATTGCATCACCAAGAAGAAGAGGAGAGAGATGAAACCAGCAATCCAATTCACAGTGAAACAACTGGCAGAAAAACAAACCACCACCACCCAAAACATAAAATCAAAAAGTGATTATGCTCAGCCAACCCAAATGATGTGAAATGAAAAAAAAAAAATGACTCATCATTGTCTAACCTGTTCAGCAGTTGAAAATGATATATCTTTCTCAGGCCACCTGACAATAAAACATAGAATTTGTAAGCGAAATCTTACTGGAAACTCTGCAACTGAGAGCTAGTTAGTATGTTGGCAAAGCTGTCAGCTAAGACTTTTTCTTTATATCAGTGGAAAATAAACGAGAGTAGATTTTAGAGAAATATGAATACAATTTGGTGTCACATGTACTTGTATAAATATCCTTTATTTCACACCTTTGAGAAACTAACAAAAATTGTTGCTTTAATTTGTCACTTGTACTTGATAAATGGAGATAAAATGTGCTCATATAAAATAATTCATTCTTTTATTTAAATATACAATATAGGCCCAGTTATAGCAACTAGTATAAGTATGTACATAAAATATGAAATCTATTCAGAGCACACAGGCTGTGCTTGATTACTCTACCTCAAAGGACTTAAATAGGAGACAAATTCCTTGATTGGCAAAGGTATTGAGCATGAGGAAGAGAAGATGAAGCCTGTGGAGCTGGGAGTAATGGTAGGGATTTTCTCTTGCCAGCTGTATGTTTTAGGATGCAGCACACAATCACTAACAAATGCCAAAAGACTCTGAGGGTGCAGCTAAAACCACTCTCAACTGACCTTCTAATCACAAGCACATATTTAATAATGTTGCTAGTCTTTCACTTTATATATTTTTAATCATCCCAAAACTCCATGAAATATTATCTGGGAGTAATGAACAAGAAACTTACTCAGAGAAGGTAAGCAATGTCTTCAAGGTCTGAAGTGAGCAGTGATTTGAATTCGAGTTCTCACACATACTTTAGGCATGCTGGACTTTATTTAGTTTGAGGGATGTTCCCAGCCCTTGCTCCCACAGGGCTCCGAACCTCTGTACATGTAGTACCCTCTTCCTCTCACTCTGACCAGGCAAACTCCTACTTTTTCCAATTTCCAGCTAAACTGTAGCCCTAATTATGTCCATCAATATCTTGAGGCAATTAGGAAATCATAGCATAGTAAACTGAATAATGGCCCCCAAAGACATCCAGGTCCTATTCCTCAGAAACTGCATTGGATTTTGCAGACGTTAAGGGTCTTGAGATGGAAGATTGTTATCCTGGTAGACCCAATGCAAGACACAAGTGTCCTTATAAGAGGAAGATGGGAAGGTCAAAAAGAAGAAGGATGTGACAACAGAAGCAGAGATTGGAATGATAGGCTTTGAAGATGGGAAAAGGGGTCACAAGCCCAGAATTGCAGGTGACCCCTGGAAGCTGGAAATAGATTCTCTTCTAAATCCTGCAGAAGGGACTCAACTCTGCTGACACATTGATCTTAGCCCATAGGAGGTATTTTAGACTCTGACCTCCAGAACTGTAAGATAATATATTTGTGTTGTTTCAAGTTACTAGCATTGTGGTAATTTGTTACATCAGCAATAGGAAACTAATACACATAGCTCATCAAAGTCTCAACTGATCACTTAAGCCTAACTTAATGTCTTTCCTCCTCTAAAAGGTCCTCATGAATAAAAATTGTGCATGGCAGTGAGGTCAAGATTCAGAAGCATGCTCTTATGGAGAAAGAAAAAAGTCCTGGTAAATAGATTATGAACCTTTGCTTTAACTGGTCTTATCTATTTTCTTGTGCCTTTCCCTTCATCTGCCTCAAATACCTATATTCCATGGGAAAGAGAAGGCTATTTGATAAAACTAAAAGAAGATTGTAGCTCTAAGTCCTAGTTCTTTGACTGTGGAAACCCTCTAGAAAAAGCTACAGTCTGAAGAAGCGATTTTTTAAGTAGCATCTAGAGACTTGATCAACAGGGAGAGTAAAGAATCTCCTGAAAGAGAAGATGGCAAGGTAGAGGGCACTGGAAACATATATCAAAACAGCATAACCACGCAGATTACATTTGTACATCAATACAGAGTTTAATTAGCTTAAGTTGTAAGAGTTTTCAGTACCATTTTACATACATTTTTAGCTTCATTTTTATAAACAACCTTTACCATATTATGGTAAATATTATTTGAACCAAGGTACAATCATAATCCAATGACATGTTTAAGTTCACATGTCTACTAGGTGGTGGTGACAAGATCTAAATTCGGCATTGCTTGATTCCAAAGTCTTTATTCTTAACCACTAATGGGAAAAGAGCCTAGACATTTGATTCTAATGTCTATGTAGAAATATCTTTTCAATGTTAGACAATAAAAATGCTCAGGGTTCTCTTGCACTTCCACAAAAGAAAAACCATGAAATGGAAACCCTAGTAATCAAAGGAAAGTTTCAGGCCAGGGTTTCTCAAACTCTGTCAGGAAGAATCAGGTTTTGGTTTCTTTGTTTTAGTTTCTTTTGTTTTCCCAATCTCTTGCAAGACCAATGCTTTGTAGAACACTGTAAAAACAACTTAATTTCAAATTTTAACTTATCATTGCTGACTGGTAAAAACAAGTTAATGACTGACAATAGTTTGCAAGTCATACTTTATATAGCATTGTTTTAGATGACACAGTGATCAACACAATGTATTTTTCAGAGTGTGTCTGGGTAACACAAATCAACAGGTGTCCCGCATAACTGAATCAATGTCTCCTGTGCATTCAAAGGAAAAGCACTTTGATGCTAAAACCCTTGCTGAATATCATATATACCTCCAAGTTACTATGGGGAGAGAGAGACAGACAATTGCTCAGAACTCCATATAGAAAATTTCCTAAAATGTATATTCAGATTTTTGCCCTACTATTTTTGCTCTTCAATTATTTCAACTTACAGTAGCAGCTAAAACAGCTTCCTCTGTCTGTCTATGCTTCCCTCCTTTTATAAATAATCTTTGTATCACCCTGTGCCACCTCTCTCCCTAAAACTGCCCCACCAGCTGACCCAAATGTGCCAATGTTGTATAGTCTAAGAACTTGGTGATTCTGTGGCTTCCAGTCCAAGCTCATTTCTCTCTATTCTTCAGTCTCCTCATCTGAAAAAAAAGGGGGTGAGGGTGGCATGACAACAGCCTCCACCTCATATGATTATTACAAATGTTAATATGTGCTGTATTTGGCATAAGACAAATGCTATGTAAGTGTGAGGTAATATTATTTCTGATAAAGGTAAGTTGAAATGATTTCCTGGGAAGTATAGTCCATTTTCTTTAAAGAGGGTTTAAAAAAATTCTTGCTTTTTTATCCAACCTTAAAATCTCTGTCTTTTAATTGGGAGTCTTTAGACCACTTACTTTTAATATAATTGTTGACATGGTTAAGTTTAGATCTACCATATTCCTCTTTGTTTCCTAGTTATCTCAGTTATCTGTTCCCAGTTTCCTCTTATCATGCCTTCTTCTGTATTAACTGAATACTTTTCTGATTCCCTTTTTATCTCCTATGTTGGCTATTAAGCTATAACTCTTTCTTGTGATATTTTAATGGTTGCTTTATGATTTGTAGTATACGTTTTTAACCTGTCATAATCCACTTTCAAATTAATAGTATAATTCTAACATGTAGTTTAAAAATCTTACAATAGTATACTTCCATTTTTCCCTCCCAATCTTTGTGTTATTATTGTCATGCATGTTAATTTTCCATATGTTAAAAAACCTACAATACATTGTAGTTATTTTTGCTTTACATAATCTATAATTCTTTAAAGATGTTATAAATGCTAAGAAAAGACTTTTATGCTTATCTTTATAGTTATCACTCTAATGCTTTGCCAATACAGGCATCCCTGTGATATCATTTTCCAATTGCCTGATGGAATTCATTCAGCATTTATTATAGTGAAGGTTTGCCGGTGAGAATTTATTTCAAAATTTGTATGTCTAAAAAATCTTTACTTTGCTTTTGTCTTTGAAAGATATCATTGTTGGGTATTGAAATGTAGATTGACAGCAATTTTTGTTCAGTAGTTTAAAGATGCTGCCCTACTGTCTGCTGGCTTGCATTTTCTAAAAAGAAATCTGCTACCTCTCATTTTTGTTCCTTTGTACAAAATCTGTTTTTTCTCTGGCTGCTTTTATGATTTTCTCTCTGTTATTGGCCATTTAGAATGTAGTTTCTTCATATTTGTTGTAATTGGGTTTGGTGAGCCCCTTTAATGTGTGGTTTATAGTTTTCACCAAATTTGGCAAAATTCAGGCATTATTCTTCAAACGCATTTCTTACCCCTTCTCTGGAATATAATTACATCCACTTAAAGTTGTCTCACAACTCACTGATACCTTTTTCATTCTTTTGATTCCTCTTTCTCTCTATATTTCATTATGGATAGTTTCTATTGCTGTGTTTTCAGGTTCACTATAATTTCTTTGGCCATGTCTAAACTGTTGTTGTGTAGAGTATTTTTCACAGAACAAGTGATATGCAACTGCTAGGGAATATTGTTATTTCTATCTCAGATATTGTAGTTTTCAACTCTAAAATTTCAAGTTGGGTCTCTTGTATTTCTGTGTCTCTTCTTAACTTTCTGAACATATAAAATATAGTTATGATAGCGGTTTTAGTGTCCTTTTCTCTGCTGATTCTAACACTTGTGTCAGGATTTCCATTAATTAATTTATCTATTTAGTATGGGTTGTATTTTCCTGCTTTGAATGCTTGGAAATTTTTTATATGTTACTAAACTTTGTGAATTTCAGCTTATTGAATACTGGATATTTTTGAATGCTACAAATATTCTTGAACTTTGATTTGCAATGAAGTTATATTACTCAGAAACATTTTGATCCTTCAGGGCTTGCTTTTAATCTTTTTTATACAAAGACAGAACAGCAGTTAGTCTAGATATAATTTGTCCCACTTCTGAGGCAGAACCATTCTGAGTATTCTACATGTTGGTCCTCTGTGAATTAAGAAGTTTTCTACTCTGTAAAGAGACATCTCCAGTACTATAAGAATTCAGAAGATTCTTCCCTCTAATCCTTTCAATTGTTTCTCTGGGTTTGGAGTGTCTTTTCTCACACAAACATGCTGATCAGTATACAAAGCTCAAGACATGATAAGTTTCCTCTATAGTCTCTGGAGTTCTTCTTTCTCTGAAGAGTTCTCTCCTTTCTGGTACTCTATTTGGCAAATTCTAGCTGCTTTGTCCTCCATGAATAACAGTTCTACTCATCTTAGAGGGAGTACGTGGTTCCCTGGGTCCCCATTCCCCTGCCACAGACAAGAAACTCTCTCCAGCCAGAAAGCTGGGGAACTCATAGGGCTCATCTGATTTGTTTCCCACATCTCATGGATTACTGTCTCTTGTTGCCCAATAGCTAACATCTTTAGTACTGTTTTTTCTTTTTTTTAAGATATTCTGTACATTTGTTTTAGTTGGTTCACACAGGAGGGTAAATCTGACCCCTATTATTCTCTCTTGGCTGGAGCAAAAGTTCTCTTGAACATCATTTTATCTTAGTTTTCTTCTGGAAATTTCTTATATACATGATACTCTATTATATCACATTAGATAAAAAAATTCAGGGAAAACATTGAAATTTCTATTCTATATTCATAGACCTTGCAAAAATACAAAACCTTTTTAAATAATCAGATTTTAATGATTAAAGAGCAAGTTTAGTACGCTTAGAAATTCATCAGTAACTTAAGACTGTTGTTTAGGGGTTAGTGATTGTATCATAGTGATCAAAGCTTTAAGTAATGTCTGAAATAATGGCTAAAGTAGGCATGAATAATAGCTATTGCTTTTAAAAATATTTCCTATAGTAATGCTCACACAACAAGATAACAGAATTCTGATATCAGAATACATTTTAAAAATATAGGCACCTTCTTATCAGTAGGTTATGAACACCACCAAAATCCATGAAGGTGATCAACAGAAAATTGTTACATTATACAATACAATAGTCTCTTGCTACATGTGGCTAATGAGCACTTGAAATGAGGTTAGTGTGACTAAGGAATTGGATTTTTAAATTTATTTAATTTTTATTTAAAATTTAATTTTAAAACAAATGTTTTTAAGTATGATTAGAACCACTTGAGTTTGTGAATCTAAGTTTTCATGTGTAAATACACATTGATATTTCTGATGAAAACTTAGAATCCAAATTGAGACATCCTGTAAGTGTAAAATAGACACTGCATTTTACAGACTTTATAAGAAAGGAAAGATCCTAAAATGTTTTTTTTAATAATTTTTCATATTGATTACATGCTTAAACAATAACATTTTGGATATATTGGATTAAATAAAATGTATTATTACAATTACTTTTTCATCTGTTTCTTTTTACTTCTTTTTAACGTAGTTACTGGAAAATATAGGAGCCTCTTATTATATTTCTATTGGATTAGTGCTGATATAAATAATTATGTTTTGAAATGTATATCAAATATTCAATTTATTAAGAAATGCTTTGAAAAGTCAGCAAATTCTATAATTGCGATAAGCTAAGGGAATTGAAACTATCATAACTCTCCAATATAAGAGAAGTCGTACATACTAAGAATTTTATGGGAATTGCAGATCTGAAACCTGTCACTGAATTTTGCTACTTAGGCATGCATTTTTAAATGATGCATTAATCACCATAAGTGAAAGAGTTGAAAAAATGAGACAACCAGTCTGTCTTTTGCAAAACCTAGGGAGAGAGGGCCAAAGTGTCATCAAGCCTCCAGACATCGCTAACTAGCAGTTTAATGTTCAACAATTTATTCAGACCTTGAGTCCCTAGAGAATTTAACTAGGTGATAAACTCCTTTCCACATTAATTTCATAAAAATGAAAAGAAATAATTCAGCAAATATATATTGAGTACCACTATGTGGAGAACACATTTTAAAATTATAGTTAGGAAAGTAAGATTTAAACAACAATTTGTGATCCAATGCATTTAATATGATAGTAATCCTTGAGACGTAATGAAATAGCCTTGACTGGTTTGACTTGAGTAAAATGTGTTATGCTAAAGGCTAAGCTACTTTAACAAAGTAAATGAAATAGAAGATTATCTCCCTTTTAAGTACTGTCTGATCTATCCAGGCTTGGAGAGCAAGTATGACTAAACACTGCCATTTAGTGGCCCAGGCCAAGTCTTTATTTCTGTATGATCATCCAGGGTGCTAACCTTGTCTACATGGTTAAATCTAGATTGCTGCAGTATCCATATGCTGATTCATGGGAAGAAGAGAAAATAAATTCAGATCAATCAATTTACTTTTAAGCAAGTCATGTGGAAGTTGTACATATTATTTCTGCTCACATAACAGGGGTGAGAATTTAGTGATATAGCCGTATAAGCTATAAGAGAGGATGGAAAATATATTCCCACGTGGGTAGTTATGTGCCCAGCTAAAATTCTTTTATTGTGCAATAGAGGGAATAACGAAGCCCACTAGAGATAGAGAAACCTGGTTCTGATTGACTATCTAAGAGTATGACTAATTTATTGTGGGGAAGGTAGTCTTAAGCAGAACCCCAGAATTGTGATAAATTCTGATTCTCTTCAATCTGCTTGCATCGTCATTTGTCATTGCACTACATCTACAGAGATCTTTGGGAAAAAAGGAAAACAGGTTTTGCAGAACAATTTGAAATTTTATTTCTGCATTTGTCATTTCAAAGTTGTTTAACCTTGAGTAGGTTCTTAGTTTCTCTGAGTCTCACTTTTCTACATATAAAATTGAAAGAAAAGAACACATTTGCAATAGTTTTTGTGGAGATTAAATGAGAAAATATATGTGAAACTACCTAGAATTTGATTGGCATTCAGTATTTGTTATGTGGATGAATAAATCAAGACGCTTAAGTATCTCTAATTGGGTTTTATGTTGTGTACGATAATAACCACATGTATATTTTCATAAAAAGCTTCAACAAGGATTGTTTGAAAGAAATTAGATCATATGTCTTGCAGGCCCTGATAAAGGTTTCAGACTTTATCATTGAAGCAATAAGAAGCCCTTGAAGGTTTAAAAGAGGGCAATTACAGGATTAAAATTCTAATTTCACAAAGATTACTCTAGCTGCTATGTGTAGAGAAATTAAAACATATTTTGAACTAAATTAAAATGAAAATATAACATCAAAATTTGTGAGATCTAGCAAAATCAGTGCTTAAAGAGAAATTTATGGTATTGAATGTATAACTTAGAAAAGAAGAAAGATCTAAAATCAGTAATCTAAGTTTCCACCTCATGAAACTAGAAAAAGAAGAGAATATTAAACCCAAAATAAGGAGAAGAAAAAAAAATAATAAGTAGGGAGGAAATCAATGAAAGTGAAAATAGGAGATCAATAGGAAAATAATCAATGAAACCAAATGCTGGTTCATTGAAAAAATCAATAGAATTGATAAGCTTCTATCCAGGCTAACTAATAAGAAAAGAAAGAGGACACAAATTTCTAATATCAGAAATGAAAGAGGAGACTTCATTACAGATCCCATGGAGATTGAAAAGATAATAAAGAAATACTGTGAACAACTCTATGCCCAGAAATTTGATAACATAGATGAAATGGACCAATTCCTAAAAGACACAATCTGCTAAAACTCGTACAGGAAGAAATAGATGATCTGAATATGTCTATATCCATTAAAGGAATTGATAACCTTCCAAGACAGAATGGACCAGGCCTAGATGGGTTCACTGCTGAATTCTACCAAACATTTGAAGAAGAAATTATACCAAATCTCTACAATTTTTTGTAAAGAAGAAAAGAAGTATTTCCTATCTTTGTAGGATAGTAAGCAGAAGACATACTTCCTGACTCATTCTACGAGGCCAGCATTACCTAATACCAAAATCAGGCAAAGACATTACAAGGAAAGAAACTACAAACCAATGTCTCTCATGAGTATTGATGCAGAAATCCTCAATAATATGTTAGCAAATCAAAGCCAACAACGTATAAGATAAATTTTATACTACGACCAAGTGGCATTAGTCCCAGGTATGCAAGGCTGGTTTAACATTTGACAATCAATTAATGTAATCCATCACATTAATAAGCTAAAAAAGAAAAATCACAGGATTATACAATAGTAGAAACAACACTTAGTAAAGTCCTTCACCAACTCATAATGAAAATTTTCAGTAAACTAGGAATAGAGAGGAACTTCTTCAATATGATAAAGAATATCTCCAAAAAACCTATAGCTAACATCACACTTAATGGTGAGAAACTTGAAGATTTCTCATTAAGATCAGGAACAAGGCAAAGATGTCCCCTCTCCCTACTCCTCTTTGACATTGTGTTGTAAGTTCCAGCTAATGTAATAAGACAGGAAAAGGAAATAAAAGATATACAGGTTGGGAAGGAAGGAATAATATTGTCTTTTTTTTGCAGATGAAATGACCATCTATGTAGAAAATCTGAAATAGTTGGCAGAAAATCTCTTGGGATTAATAAGTGATTACAGCAAGGTTGCAGGATACAAGGATAATATACAAAAGTCAATAACTTTCCTATGTACCAGCAATAAGCAAGTGGAATTTGAAATTTAAACTGTAGTCACGTTTATATTAGCATCCCCCCAAAATGAAATACTTAGGTATAAATTTAACAAAATAAGCATAAGATCTATATGAGGAAGACTACAAAACTCTGATGAATGAAATCAAAGAACTGAATAAAAGGAGGAATATTCTATGTTCATGGATAGAAAAACTGAATATGGTCAAGATTTCATTTATTCCCAAATTGACTTACAGATTCAATGAAATCCCAATCAAAATCCCAGCAAGTTATTTTGTGAATATTGACAAACTGATTCTAAAGTTTATTTGGAGAGACAAAAGACCCAGAATAGCCAACGCAACATAGGAGAAAAATAAAGTTGGAGGACTGACACTTCTTGACTTCAAGACTTATTAAAAAGCTGCAGTAATCAAGATGGTGTGGTATTGGTGAAAGAATAGACACATCAACGCAACTGAATAGAGAGCTCAGAAATAGACTCACATAAATATAGCCAACAGATCTTTGAGAAAGGAGCAAAGGCAATACAGTGAAGCGAAGATAGACTTCTCAACAAATAGTTCTAAACAACTGGACATCCACATGCAAAAAAATGAATACAGGCCTAGACCTTACACTCTTCACAAAAATTAACTCAAAATGTATCATAGACCTAAATGTAAAACGCAAAATTTTAAAACTCCTAGTAGATAACATAGGAGAAAACCTAGACGACCTTGATTGTGGTGATGACTTTTTAAGATACAACCTGAAGGAATGATTCATAAAAGAAAAAACTGATAAGCTGTACTTCATTAAAATTAAAAACTCTGCTCTGCAACAGAAAACATCAAGAGAATGAAAAGATAAGGCATAGACTGGGAGAAAATATTTGCAAAAGAGACAACTGATAAAGGACTGTTCTCCAGAAAACACAAAATACTTAATAATAAGAAAAAAACTCAATTAAGAAATGAGCCAAAGACCTTAACAGACACCTCATCAAAGAAGATATACAGATGGCAAATAAGCATATTAAATGATGCACCACATCATATGCCATCTGGGAAATGCAAATTAAAATGGCATGTTAAATGTGTTTAAAAAACACACCTATTAGAATGACTAAAATCTGGAACACTGACAACATCAAATGCTGGTAAAGATGTGGAGCAACAGGAACTCTCACACTTTGCTGGTGGAAGTGCTAAATGATACAATTACTTTGAAAGACAGTTTGGTAGATTTCTTACAAAAGAAAACATACTCTTACCGTATGATCCAGCAATCATACTCCTTGGTATTTACCCAAAGGAGTTGAAACATGTCAGCACAACAACCTGCACACAGATGTTTATAACAGCTTTTTCATAATTTCCCATACTTGGAAGCAACCAAGATGTCCTTCAGTAGGTGAATGGAAAATAAACTGTGTTACATCCAGACAAGGGAAAATTATTCAACACTCAAAAGAAATGAGCTATCAAGCCATGGGAAAACATAGAATAAGCTTAAATGCATATTACTAAGTGAAAGAAATCAAACTGAAAAGGCTACATACTGTATGATTCAAATTATATGATATTCTGAAACAGGCAAAACTGAGGAAACAGTAGAAAGATCAATGGTTGCCAGGAGATGGGCGAGGGGGAAGAGGAAAGATAAATAGGCAAAGTATGGAGGATTTTTAGGGCAGTGAAAATACTCTGCATGGTGCTATAAGATACATGTCACTCTACACTTCTCCATACTCATAGAATGTACAATACCAAGAGTGAATCATAGTGTAAACTGTGGACTTTAGGTGATGATGATGTGTCAATACAGATTCATCAGTTTTAATAAAGGTCCCACTTTGGTGGAGGATGTTGAGTTGGGGAGGCATGTGTAGAGTCAGGCAGTATGTGTGAAATCTCTGTACTTTCCTCTCAATTTTGCTTTGAACCTAAAACTACTCTAATAAGAAAAGTCTTTCAAAAAAAAAACACACACATGCCATACAATTTCATTTATATAAAGTTCAACACTATTCCATTCCATTATAAAATGACATTGGTTACCTTTCTTGAAAAGGCCTGGGACAGTGGTTGGGAGAGGTCACCAGGGATCTTCTTGGGCATAGGTTATGTTGTATTTCTTGACCTTGTTGATAGTTTCCTGAGTTTGTTCATTTCATGATGATTTACGGGACTTTCCCTTTAGGATGTTTGCACTTCAATAAAAAATAAAAAGAAAGAAAGAAAGGAATATCTAACCCAGAATCCCTGTTCTTATTTTACTCTCTCCAAGTAGAAACTATTGTTTAACTCCTATTCTTGATTATAACCTAAGAATTCACGCTTTAAATTTAGAGCATGGCTAAACAGAATGGAAGGCTGTGAGATCCATGCTGAAATCAGGGTCACAGGATATGAAAGAAATACAAATGACCTCAATGATTGTTATCTTGGGCCCAAAATCAAAGTATACATAGGAAAATGCACTTATTTTAATTTCCAGGGAATCTGGAAAACGTGGCATCACAGGCAATTTAAGGTATAAAGGATATTACTTACCACAGTCACATTCCCACTACAATAATTTTTATTGGGGAACATGGATGTATATAATGTCTTTGGGAAAAAGAGTTTAATTGTAGCAAAAGAAAATAATGTTAGTATTCATTTGAATGTGTGAACATTTAATATTGACCACATAGAATTTTCAGTGGAGATTTAAAATGTGATGTATGAGGGAATTTTAAGAGCAATAAATTTAATAAAATGAAGGTTCCCTGTTTTACTAGCAAGAACTAAGTTTTCCTCATTTACACAACATACTTAGCAATGTTAATGTTCTTTTCTTATGGCTACAAATAATATTTAGAAAAATGATAAAATATCTCATCGTATTCAAAGTAATGCTGACACGGATGTAGTTAGGTACGGTTATATCCTTTTAATGACTCATTTCATGGGAAAATAATCATTCTCTGGAACTTCCTGGAGAAAGTAGAAAATCTCTTCTGTTGTATGGAGAAAGAAATCTATGCAAGGGCTATTATATTAAAGAAGGGGGAGAAGAAAAAGACCCTTGATAATTTTCACCTCTGAAGAAGATGTCTATTTATCGATTGACATTTTCTTGATAGTAGGTTACTGAGATATAATGTGGAAACTTGGCAAAAGATGCATAGATTTTTTTTTCTAAATTGTTCTTTATTGAATTTTATACTTTATGTCAAACAGCTAGAGGCTGGAGGAAGGATATGCAGCCTTAACAAAGACTGTCTCTGATGTGACCTTGACATTTTGGCTCTATCAAATAGCAAAATAATGAATTATTATGGGCAATAGAGGAGAATAGTTGTTATTAAAAGAAGGAAGATTCCTTTCATCTGGTCTACAAGAGCTTTAATTCTGAAACACATTTTGCCAGGTATAGCACAAAGTCCTATGGAGACTCAAATCACAGAATCTGGTCATACTTGTTAAGGTATAGTTCCAAAGTATGTCTATAGGATCAAGTATAAGTGGAGATTCTAAAGATTTATTTAAGAGCGTCTCACCTTTCCACAGTTTTCCTTTGTTTATAATATGTCTAAGATGCTCTTAAAGCTTCCATTGGGGGCTACTAGCAATCAGCCATTGTGATCAGCTGTGGCCCATCCATGAGTATAGTCCATGTAGCAGGAAATCAAAAACATTTGTTCTCACCTCAGTTCCCTTCCCAACCTTTGCCATCACTTTAATTTTCCAACTTCATTTACTGTCATGACTTTAACGCAATATTATTTTGCAGTTATAGTTTTAAACAATAGCTTACTGTAAAATTTGTGCAAGCTTCATTTCAACTTGTAGGTAAGGAAATTGAAAATCATATGTCACACATTTGGATTATAAGTGACACAGTTGGAGAAAACATGGTTTAAGGCAAAGTTTGTCTGTTTCCAGAGCCAACCTTTATTTACTATTTGACTCATGCCATTCTCCTTAAGGAAAATTTTAAAGAAACAAAACAAAAAAGCATGCCTATTACCGACTGCTAATAGTACACATCAGTGACCAGTGGCATCTATCTGTGACATGGTTAATCTTAGGAGTACCATCCAACTTAAGGAGTGGATTAAACTAAGTGCTTTTGGTGGTGACAAACTCATTGTTAAGTTAATACATTAAAAATAAATAGGTCGGCCTTTGAGGAGATGACTCAAGATGGCAGCCATTATAGGCTTGGGAGTAGAAGTCCTTTATGTTGGAAGTACTCAAAGAAAGCCAGAAAATAATAGGAGATGGCAAGATTAGCTGGGGTCTGAAAGATAATAGATATGACACTGATAAGATGGACAGGGGTGCTAACTGGTCCTCCAAAGAAAATTTATGAAAACTGAATATACAGCCTTAAATAGAGTGTGGACCTAAATACCTAGAAGTACCCCCCAGTAAGATTTATAATATTAATTAAGATGAAAGGAGTTAATAGTTTTAATGGATTGGGGAACTCAGGAGACATTCCAGTGGTAGCAAAATGGAAGAATTCATATAGCATCACAATTGTCCTACAAGAGCTTTACCATCGAATAATGTTGAAGGAAAAAACGAAACTCCCTCAGCCATCTGAAGGCCAGTGTTGCAGTAATTAATCAAAAAGAAAAAATACAGACCCTCCACTGCCTCTCTATTCAATTTAGGCAGTCTTCATTTTCCGCAGCAGTAAATCTTTCAGATACACCTTATAGACCTTAAAATACTGGAAAGGAAATTCCCATTCAAAGCAATTTATCTTAAGATATTATAAATGTTACTAATTTTTTGTCCATTTGAAATATATAAGTTGTGCTATAGCAAATGACCCTGTCAAGTGTAACCACTGTCCACTTAGTTGAACTTCTAGGATCAAGAAAATATATTTAACTTGATTTCCATCCTAACTGGCGGCGCATCTAACTCAACTGTGAAAAGACTCCACCCAATCACCTTGCTGCTGAGTAGATGGCCTGGGTCTCCGCCTTCTCTCCCATCACCTCCCCATGCCTCCCTGCCTCCCTCCTCCCCTGCAATAGCCTTCGAGCTGGAGGTGGCTTGTTAGATGTGAAAGGTTCAGGTGGCAACCTGTGAGACTACTTTTGGGTGCTTTGTTTGCATTCTTGCTTTCTTTTGTTTTGAGTCTTAAAATATGCCCACCTTCCAAGTTATTGCTTTTTCCTCATTCTCCTCTGCTACCACGCTTGGCGGAAGCATAGAATATAATGCCTTCAGCTTCGCTCTGAAACTGGCCTTTGGTGAGGAATTCAGGACATTTCCCTCATCTTCTCTCCCCTACTTTTGTTGAGGAGTGCTGCGTTTTCTTTCCTCCTCCTCAGATTACTTTTTGCACTGTCACCACCCAACACTTTCTGTGACATTTTCATACTTTGACCAGAGGCCATCAGATAAGTTTGGAAAGAATCTCTGACCTCCCTTATTTAGTTTTGGAACTGCATTTAATTACTCTCCAACAGTCTTGGAAATGAATATTAGGTCCTTAGGCCTGCCATGCTCTGCTGGGGATTAAGAAAGAACCCAGTGTACACAGCAGATCCCCAAATTAGAAGGATTGACTTCCTGGAAAATTGCTGCATTTTTACACTCTTCTGATAAAGACTACTAAATGTTGAAAATATAGATGCATACTGAAATAAAAGTAATTCATTGTATTCTAATACATACATACATACATACATACTGTGGTTTAAGAAAGATATTTAGTCTTTTCTTTGGTTCCTGGAACGTAGCTCCTAAAACCCGTGTAATTTCCTGAGTTATAAGGGTGATAGGAATATCTTTTGTTCTAATGAGGTGATTCTTGGCAGATCCCTAGATGTCTTTAGAATTGGGCATGGTTACCAGAAAGACCAAGCCTTGGTTAGAAGCTTGGAAAGTTAAGCCCCACCCACCAACCTCCTAGGAAGAGAGAGGGCCTGGAGATTGAGCTAATCACTAATATCCAATGATGTAATCAATCATGCCTATGTAATGAAACTTCCATAAAAATCCCTAACTGATGGAGTTTGAGGAGCTTCCAGATTGGCTAGCATATCCATGTGCTGGGAGGATGGCATACCAGAACTCCCCAGAAACTGAAACTCTTGCTTTGGGGATCCTTCTAGATCTTGACCTATGTAAATCTTGATCTGTCTGTTCATTTGTATCCTTGATGATAAACTGGTAAAATAAATAAAGTGTCTTCCTCGGTTCTGTAAACCATTCCAGAAAATTTTCGAAAGGGAATGTGCGAACTTCAAATCATAGCTGGTCAGTCAGAATGACAGGTGACCTGCTGCTTCTGATTGACATCTGAAGTGAGGACAGTCTTGTGGGACTGAGCCCTAAACCTGTGGAGTCTGACACTAACTCCAGGTAGTTAGTATTAGAATTGAATTGAATTGTAAGACACTTAGATTGTGTCAGAGAATTGGAGAGTGAGAGAAGAGGTGTTGGCAAAGATGCCACATATTTGGTATCAGGAGGGGAAAAAGCTCTCACAAATAAATGAATAAATAAATAATCATTCCAGACACATGGAAGAAATTTTTATGCCAAATCTCAAAATCTCAATCTCTGTGTGTTTATTTACTGAAAGGTACTTTCCATCTTTAAGCCATGATTTTTAATACATCAGCTATGTCTGACATAATATTCAATATTCACTTAACAATGCATTCATTTAAAAATGAAAGAATGAATTTTTCCTAAGAAACTATAACTACTACTAATTTAATAGGTCCTAATTATTTGCATGGGTTTACAGAAAATTTATGACTCTGCCCTAGCAGTGATTATTTTATTGGGTAGGCTAAATCCCATCAAACTATTATAAAATTATGTAATAATTAATATGGCAAAAGAACTACAAAGTGAGACGGAAACATGGCATAGGCAACGTACTCAATTCTAGTGCATGAGATAAGAACTTACCCATAGACAAAATAAATAAATGAATAAAAATTATATACAATGTTAGAGTGTAATATATGCTTTGGAAGAAAAGCAAAACAGTAAGCAAGCGTTGCAATTTTAAATATTCTGTTCATAAAGCAGATGTAGTATGAGCAAAGACCCGAAGGAAGAACAAGAATTATCCAAGAAGTTATTTGGATGAAGAGGGTCCCCTGAAGATAGAACAGCAGTGGAAATACATGCCTGAGGGTCACAGCACACATGGAATTTGGGAGGAAATGCAAGGAGGTCAGTGTGGCTGGAACAGAGTGAACAAGGATATGTTCAGTGGAGATGAAATTAGGTCATGGAGAGACAGATCTTAAGCCATTATGGAATTTGGCTTTTTCTCTAACAGTTTCTTATATGATATTGAGCAGAGGAAAGATAAGCTCTCTGGCAGCAGTGTTGAAAATGAAGAGGAGAGGAGAGTCTAGACAGGAAGGCCAGATGGAGAGCTTTTACAGTAATTCTGGGGCGAGGAATGATGGCGACCCTCACTATAGTTGCAGCAGTGGAGGCAGTGAGAAGTGAGTAGATTGTGATAACTTTTAAAGGTAAGAGAACATCGTGTTATTACACACTGATGACCCAGTTGATTTTGTTCTCTATCTTTACTATTTCAGCACATTGATCATTGATGGCAATAAAAGAACTAAAGCCCAGAGTGTATTTCAAAAGGGGATGGCACAAGAATGGAAAAACACGGCCACTGGTTGCAGAAGGAGTTTTTTGTGAGCCGTCTCCTAGGGACTTTCAGAAATAGAGTGGGAGCCAGTCTGAAGAATGTGTAGGTGCTGCAGTAGTAAATAATCCAGGGAAAGTGTTAATTCTGCATCCCTATTCTCCAGTAAGATTTACTTAGTATATGTTTTATAAAGGCATGAATGAATAAATGAGTCAATCAATCAGAGCAGCTACTAACCCAACATGCTAGTGGTCAGGTCACTTTTAACATGTAAACTGAAACTAACAAGATGATACTTCAGGATTTTATACAAATTTATGTATAGATATTATAAAATATGTATTTTACATAATTTTATTTTCTCCAACTTTAGCATTTATTTTTCAATTTTTCTGATTATTTTTTATTCAAAATGTTCTATATGAAGATAATTTCTTCTTAAAGTCTATATAACTTATTTACTTTATTGGCACAAACAAAACATTTGGTTGTGTCTATCTTGATATAGTGATGTGGCAATTATGAGTTTTGAAGATCTAAAATATGTCAGAAGACGCAATAGGTAAGTACTACCTGAATGATTAATGAATACATGATTCATAATAAGATCTTTAAATAAAATATGTAAGCCATACGCATTTTATGCCAGGTCTACAATTCCTATAATCCTCCTCTATGTCTCCTCTCCTCTCAATACTTTACTTCTGACGTTTCTGAGACCAGATATGTGGGGAGTTTTCTCACACCAAGCAATTCTTCCACACAAGTTGGGCATCCTACTCATCATAGTACTGACACTATCTAACTGGAGTTAGCATTAGGTCCCAGAGGTTAAGGGCTCAGTCGCACAAAACTGCCAGCCCGCCCCCTACCCTCCTTTCAGGTGCCCATTGCAGGTCCAGGTTATTACCTGTGCTTCTGACCAACTGGCTACAAATCAGACGTTCCCATGAGCCCCTCCTTAAATTCAATTATTTTGCTAGAGCTGCTCACAGGAAAACAGTTTACTTATTAGATTACCAGTTTGTTATTAAAAAATAATTCCATCAAGAACAGCCAGATGGAAGAGATGCAAAGGGCAAGGTGTGTGCCCTCTAGGGCGCTGTCACTCTCTTAGCATCTCCACTTGTTCACTGACCTGGAAGCTCCCTGAACCCTGTTCCTTTGGTTTTTGGAGAGACTTCATTACATACATGATATTGAGCAAATCACTGGTCAGTGGTGATTAAGTTCATCTCCAGCTCCTCTCTCCTCCCTTGAGGTGGGAGAGGTGGATGGACTGAAAGTTCCCACCTTTTAGTCACATGGTTGGTTCCCCTAACAACCAGCCCCGATTCTTAGGGGCTTTCTAAAAGTCACCTCATTAATATAGACTCAGGGGGGTTGAAACAAGCGAGCTTGTTATGAATAGCAAAAGACATCTTTATTGCCCTTATCACTTAGGAAATTCCAAAGGCTTTAGGAGCTCTGTGCCAGGAACTGGGATAAAGACCAAATATATATTTCTTACTGCAAATCATAATATCACAACCATACAAACTTTATGCCAGGTTTGCAATTTCTATCAGTAATTTATGATCAGATTCTTAAAATCAGAAATCCTCTACTTCATGTTTTATTTTACGAATTTTGAAAACAATTTTTTCACATAGGTAACTTTTGAACTTCTCAAATTACACACGCTAGTTAAACTATTTGAAATGTAGGAACAGTTTCTTTTTCTTTTTGTATCTGGCATGCTAAATATACCAAAATAAAATAACCCATTAATTTTATACAAAAAAGTATTAAACTGTACTAAATAGGCCTCAAGGAAAGTTGCATACACCAATGCATATTAAAAGTGTCAAAAATGCAGTGGTACCCCACTGCCAATCCTACTGCAAGGTGGTCTTCAGAAAGCCTAATATGATTGGCAAGTAAAACTTTTCCAAGAGAGAATATGAGAGAAATACAAGGATTCTGGGGTTATTTCTTGAAATGCTCTCTACCACATTTCAGCTGCATCCTGCACAACTGTACGACCAAAGGAAGCTATCTGTTCACTTTATTAGCAGAGAGAAAGGCAGATTTGTCAGTGATTCAAATGTGTTAATGTCAGAAAATTCAGAGTTTTTGCTTTGGGTGTTATAGAAAGTAAATAAACTAAGGCACAAATATGGTCAAGAACATTTTGAGGGTCCAAATGGATAGAATGGTCTGCCTTAGGTATTGAATGTAGGGAAGAAAGAAGTGGAAACAAATATCAAGGAGTGCCCTTGGGTAGCTGACAAAATTGTGGAAATAAATTATGCAAAATATACTTTTGACCAAGTCATAGATAAATTACTACAGCAGGGATAATCAAAACATATTATTAATGTTAATTTATGCTTGCCTAAACTTTTAGTTATTAGAGACTAAAATACTGTATTTGGCAATGAGACTTTCAGTCATTTTAATAAGAAATATAAATTTATAGCAGACGTAATCCAATTTATAAAAATAGTGAATTACAGTGTCTTCAAATACATCAACAAAGATTTGGCTGATCATCCAAAGCCAATATTTAATATTCCTGGTATTTCTATGGAAATTCTTGGTACTTTAGAAGAAAAACATAATTTGTTTTAAGTCTTAAGCATAATTGAGATGCAAGAAAATTGTAGGTTTGGTAGTAGTGTTTCAAAAGATGCCTGAAGTTGTGGAAAACAGAAACAAAACCAGTTGTGGGAATAGGCCCCGACAAGCTATGAATAAGTAATTGTATTTTTCACAGTTTGATCTACAAAAGTTTTGTTGTCCTCTTTCTCAGATAGAGCACATTTTACGGCTTAGTGTATTTTATACTGACTTTGCATAGTTGGTTCTGCCGATTTTACACTTAAAAATTACAAATGCTTTACTACTGGTTTTTCCAGGCCAATTAATCACCAAAATTCAAGTCAGAGAGGAGCTATTGGTCATCTAAATAAGGAAATAAATTTCAAAACTTTGAAAAAATGTTTCGTGCCGGAAGGAATTCTCCTTCCGAACATCGATCATTTCACAAATCCGTTCAGATAGGAGACCTTTGACGACACTGACAATCAGCCCTTCATGTGGCTATTTGGAGGCCTTTACTTTCTTGTCAGAACCAATCAATGGCCTTCAGAACAAAACCTCGGCAGCGATGAAACTGAGAGAAAGGAAGGGGGCATGTTGTGGCCCAGGATGCATTTCAATAAGCTTAAACTCTAAGTGACAGATGAGGAATTTCAGCTGCTCAGTATAATTCTACAAATGAGGTGTGTGAGAGAGGTTTTCATTAAAATGAGTCTCACTTCACACAGGCTTATGTGTCTTCCTGATGTGTTCGCTGACTCTCATTAAAGGACTTGCAGAGTGTAAAACTTCTCCAACATAGTTTTTCACACTCACTCTCTATATGTTTATGTATATATGATATATGAATTTCACCAGGAAAACATTTGAAAGAGTATTTGAACTGAAAAGTGTATTCATCAAATGAATTAAACAAGAGTTCTGTTTGATCTTTCCTTGAGAGAAGTGCATTTACATTTTCAAATGTGATCATTTATTAAAGTGCCACAGCTTGTGTTAGACATTGCAGAAAAGATCATGCCTGCTTACTGGGACACAGACTTTGGCAACAAGTGAATAGATTAACAAATGAGTCTTAGGGTACATTTTTATTATTCAGGAAATTGTTTAATTCCTTGTAAAGTTATACTTATTAGAAATATGCTTTTAATGAATATCTCCAGATGATGAATAATAAAATAAGTGAAAATCAGTACTTAGAAGTCCAGATTAATACTATCATCATGTCACTTGAATTATTTTAAATGGAATGTTTCTAATCAGATTCCTCTTGTGGCTTCTTTTATTCTTATTATTTTCAACATATTTGTAGTACTCTTCATAAATAAGTACATGTGTGTGCACAAGCTATATTTCAACAGGAAAATATGTTTAATGTCTGGGTATTTAAATTTTGAGAAAGATAAGGAGACATTGAGAGAATACTGAAACCTAAAGACTAATAGTATTATTAGAAAATTGTTTTTTATTGTGATAAATTAAGAGAATTTGCTGTTTCATATTTGCATAAAGAAATAATTATTTTTGTGTAGCTATTTTTATGTAAATGAATTCACATGCCTTTTTAAAAATTCAATTTATATAACAGAAAACTAAATGACACCGAGATTGCCATGACTTACCTTGGTGACTTTTATACTCTGAAAGTTTTAGTCTTATGATTTATGTTTAATAATTTAACACATTAATAATATTTTAGATGTGGATTGTTGAACATAAGCATGCAGATTATTTAAATGAATATTTAATTTTTATTCACCTTGCCAGAAGACAGAACATGCATTTAATTGCCCAATATGAAAAATGGATAAAAGATCAGAAAAATGGTAATGTAAAAATAGTTTAAAATAAAATATGTACTTTCTTACTTTTTGGGCTACAAAATAAATAACAATTGGCTTTGCATTTTATATTATATAATAAAAATTATAGTACAATTTCACCTTACTTTTCAACTGGAAAACATTGGGTCTCTATGAGGCACACACTCAAAATGTACATTTTAATTTGAATCGATGTTTTTTATTCTGAGTATCTTACATAACATTATGAATATTTTACATAATGAGTCTAGTACAGTGCATAGAATGGACAGCTAATGAATAATACTTCTTTTGTCTTTTTCTTCTGTGTTGATTTCCAAAAATACACTCTAGAGAAAAACATCATTAAGGCAGGGTGGGACCCTGACCCCTTCTGATAGATAGTCAGGATGTGGCTGTGAGCAACATTCTGAATATTGCAGAAATGAATGTTTCAATGCTAATACAGAAGAGTAAATTTTATGATGGAATTAAAGTCTAAAATATACAATCCAGGGCCAGCTGTGGTGGCCTAGTGGTTACATTTGGC
Organism: Equus przewalskii; assembly: GCF_037783145.1. Classification (NCBI taxonomy): domain Eukaryota; kingdom Metazoa; phylum Chordata; class Mammalia; order Perissodactyla; family Equidae; genus Equus; species Equus przewalskii. Next base: position 18,030,293 of record NC_091854.1, read on the forward strand.
ACACTCTGCTCTGTGGCCTGGGTTTGGCTCCTGGGTGTGGACCTACACCACTGATCTGTCAGTGACCATGCTGTGGTGGTGGCTCACATACAAAAAAAGGAAAAAGGAGGAAGATTGGCAGTAGATGTTAGCTGGGTGAATCTTCCTCATCAAAAAGATAAATAAATTAAATTAAATACACAGTCCACATTTCTATATACTGGATATTTTCCTATTTTCTTTGGAGTAAGTCACCAATTTAGTAAACAATGTATTACACACACATACACATACACACACACATACAGCTTTGCTATGTCTAGGCAAACTCATACAAGGTGAGTTATAATGATTTCCCTTTGCAAACTAAAATTCTTTGACCATGGTTCACATGCTGAATTCTGCTCTATAACAAATACTATTGAAGGACCCTCCAGTGCACTTAGAGTACTTAACGTAGCAGGCAGTGACTGGTGAGTGCTGATATGGTAACAGCTACTCTGGAGAATTTACAAATCAAGCTGTAGCATTTCCCCTGGTGTCCATTTTCACTCACCTTCTCCGTTTTTTTCCCTTTATGCTCTTTTCCACTCTCATCTTTTTAGTTTTAAAAACCAAAATTGTGGGTGAGGGCATAATCAAGACTAAAGAATATTATTGCCATTTAGGCTGCTTCCTTTCCCCGCCTACCCCACACCTCACCACACCAATCTTGTCCTGCTCTCACTTTTAACCTCCATTCTTTAGTACATATGACTTGATTTAAATTGTCCCAGTTTTGAAGATACACTATAAATAAAGAACATACAGTCTGTCCTTCCACAGTAAGCTGTAATTTAAAGGAAGAGAAGAACACTCACTATAAACCCATTTTTTGTATATGGAAATTGTTGGGCTGAAATTACCCCTGTAACCTCAACTGCAACTTTCTCTGATTGGGGAAAATTATTTCTATCTTATTCCATTCAGCTACAGGCAAACTTAGTTTCAGGAACTGAAATTGGAGACCACTGGGATGTTTCAGGTACCAATCTCTACATTTTACTGTCTTATGAACCAACAGTATATTTAATTAAAGTGAATAGAACTGACTATGCTCGTAAAAAAGGAGTAAGCGGCTATCTTTACAGAGTTTAATTAACTCAATCTAAGCATCTAGGTTTTTTTTTTTTTTGCTAAAAATGCATGATTTATTACCCTCCCATTTAAGAATAAAACCCCAATTTCTCCTTTCTTTCTCTTTTAATAGTACACATATCTCCATGAAAGAAAACATAGAGAAAAACTCCCCATGAAAATTCTATAATTGATGCACTGATAGAGAATTTTCAATTCAATCTAAGTCTCAAACTTCCTTGAAACTCTCACAGCAATATGTCATGTAACAATTTAGGTAGCTCTTGGAGGCACTGACTGGCTGGAAATTTTTCCACTTCGAATTTATACATAGTACACCAGACTAGTTCTCATTTGTAAGAACTTCATGAAAAATAAGAAATAGAAGTATTTTTTGGTTACTGTTTTCTTTTCTTTTAATCAAGGGAGAATTCAGATGTCATGATGAAAGTCACTGTTGAGTTTTATAGTCATATCATTGGGTGATATTTTGATTTTAAACAAATATGCAAGCTGCAAGTTGGTGAGCCGGGAGCTTCTGAGTTCTGATCCCAGAGCTGTCATTAGTTTCCTGAACTGTAATGGATATGTCATCTGAGCCCTGTCTCCCTGCATCTGCTTATCAGTAACTCCAGAATGAGACTATAGTACTTACTGACCCCAGAGGGGTAAAATAACAAGTATTTCAATGTAAGAAATGTGCATTTTAAATGTCTGGGAAAATTGCCTAGCTTTTTTCATAAATATACCACAAAAAATATGTTAGTCTTTTTTCATCATTAAAAAACAAAGTCTTTTGTGCTTATCGCCAAAAATAAGGCATGTATTTGTGGGCTAAAAAAGAACTAAAACGTTTTTTTTTCTTTGAGTTTCTTGGCTTCCAACACAAAGACTTCAGAATGTAACCTGACTCCCAGTCTACTAGATGATGACTAATATTTGTGAGGTTTTCATTCCATAAAATAAATTGTTGCTATCATTCTCAAAAGATTCAGTAAAATAGTAAGGTTTTGTGTCTGTATTGAACTGTGGAAGCTATAGCGTTAAAAAATCTATTTAAATGCAAAGCGAGTAAATAAGTTTAACAAAGTTAATATAACCAGGAAGAAAGACAACACTTCAAACCATTAATTGCATGAGGGGCCTCAAAATTCATTAGGCTATACTACTTTCTCTCCTTCAATGGTATGGGTCCTTTTAGAAATGTATCTTCTCCAATATCTGCTACAATAACTCCTCTTAGGGATTATGAGAATTCAAGCCTTTCCTCCTGTGACATTCGCTCCTTTATAGCTTAGAGCCAAAGTGAATTAATTCTTCCCACACAAAGAAAATATCAAATTTCAAGAAACACAAGTTTAGTGTTCATATATAGTCCTATAAAACACCCTGAGTTAAAGATATTTGATGTGTTTAAATAATCTCTTGCTTAAATCAAAACTTTAACCCTTAAAGTATCGTGTCTGAAACCATAGGTCTATATTTGGTAAAGGAATATTTTAATATTTTTTCCTCCATATAATTCGTGTAACTCTGGGTGAATCAAATGTCTTTGCAATTTGCAATTGGTCTCTTACCTACAGTGAACTAAGACTTGAAGGCCCCTTATATATAAAGGAGAATAAACATCACACATTGATTGAGTTGGATAAAGTTTAAAGATTATCTGAATTTTTTGTGTTTGTATAAATTCGTTATTTTGGTGAGATAGTATTAAATATATACATGAAATATGCATATTTTAATATTTATGCATCTTAACATAAAGTGTGAATTAATGACAGAAATTGTTGGAGATAGGGACCTTGCTTATTGACTCTTTTTAGCCTTAGACCAGGTATCTTATGGCATTATTAATTATCTATAATACTTTTGTTGAATGAATGAATTATTCATTTTGGATTATGTGTATCGGTTAATATTGGAAGGTTTAAACTACATATGAATACAATATGGGTTCCACAAAACAGAAGAAGAGCCACATTGATAATGCAAAAGCCTAAAATATATTAAAAAATTCATATTCAGGAATAATGTCAACCTCCACAAAAATTAAACTTCTTCCCAAGCGAAAAGTAGTTGCTTTTTAATAGAATTAAAGCAAACTGCAAAACACGGAGTGTCAGAAACTTTGAAATTCTAATCTCTACTGTGCTTCCTACTTCTACTAACTGTGTGGCCTCAGGCAAGGCACTGACTCTCTCATTTCATTCAGTTGTGGGATAATAATGCTTACCTACTTTATATGGTTATTGTGTGTATTAAGTAAATAATGATTGCAAAGCTCTCAGAAGACCAGAATATACTATAAATGCTGAGCCAAATTCTTCCATTTGGTATCTTCCATTGAATTATAGTCACAGAGAATTCCATATACATTGGAAAAATATGTGTGAGGAGTAACTGACAGTGAGACTTTGGGAGAATTTTTGGTGGACAGAATGTTATTGTCAAATTAAGAAGCTACTCTTTGTCCTATATATTAAAGCTAATGTTTCTCAGTTGCTGAGGCAAGCCATGGGACTTCTAACCATCAACAACTGGTTACAAAATCCATTTTAAATATTGAGTTTTATAGTAGAGAAATAATATATATAGAATAAATTTAAGATATACTTAACAATTATATTCATCAGATGCCTGATAAGTTAGCATTAGAATTAGTTGTGAGTTGCAAATAACCCCAAATTAAAGTATCTTATATAAAATAAAGCATATTTCTCTCTGATGATTACCTCCAGGTCATTGATCCAGGCCTGGGATGGATTGCCATAGTGTCAGATACAGCTCTTCTATCTTATCATTTGCCCATCCGCGACATGTGGCTTCCACAATGCAGTATAAAATGATTTATCCAGATCTAACAATCACCTTCCCTTTCTAGACAGAAAGACAAAGAAAAGGATTAAGAAGAGACAGAAAGGACATAACCAGCAGAATCTCTAGGAAATCTCACAGAAGCTGCCACATGACTCTGCATATATCCCATGGAATAGTACCGAGTCACATGACTGAACCCTGTTAATGGGGTTCAGGACACGCTACTCCAAAACATGGCACCCTGGCATATTAAATACCTGAAGCTGAAGGAATTTTAAAAAATGCAAAAACAGGAAGGTCCCTCTGACCTCTGCCCCTCACCTTTCTTCCCTGAAACAGATCATAAAACTCCCATGTGAAACACACCCTCTCTGTACCAGGAGGAGGGAAGACCCTCCTATCACCAAAGATAGGACCTTTGGGGCCAAGAAACCTATACCAACGAACCTTGTTAAACTAGCATTTATCTATTCTAGTTATTTCTTTACCATTTCCTACCCTAGCCCAAACCCCTCTCTCTTGTCCACTCTTCACAAATTTATTGTTTCTTTGTCCAAAAGGTGGAAAAGCTTCCTGCACTGGTAAGTTCTTTGGGTCTTCATTCTCTTGGGAGGGCTCCCACATAAATGTAAACATTTAATAAGGGTATATGCTCCTCTCCTCTTCATGTGTCTTTGTAAGTTTGATTTTCAGATGCAGCCAGGGACCCTAAGAGGAAGAAAGAACACTTCTTCCTCCCCTGCACTAGGTACAAAGGAAGATGGGAAATATATTCTTTTCTGAGTGCCATGTGCCAAACTACAACTTCTCTTATGCTGGAAGGAGAGAATAGATACTGTGGTGCAACTAACAGTCCTGTAGCATAGCCTCTATTGACAGGCAATTCCACATGATTAAAATACATAGCCGTATCTCACGATGTAAAGAGCCACAGAATATCTACAAAAGGAAAGAAATTACAGATAGAGAGTTGTTAGTCTAGTGCTAAATGTATCACATGGTAAATTTAAAAAAATATTAATAATAAATTAAATGGTAAATCTGGTTTGTTTATTCTTACCGAACCTCTTACCCAAAAGAGGGCTTTGGTCCTAGAAAGATGACAATAGGAGTCTAGGTTAGAAAATTACTAAAAGAGGAACCATAATTTAAATTCCCCGGAATGATTATAATTGGAAAGTTTTGTTGAAGCCAGTACCATGTTCTTGAGGATAAGGTGGTTGTGTGATTCCCATATCAGGGACCAGCTGAGATGGATCCTTTTGGGTCTAGACAGAACTCTAGACTTTAGCAGCTTGTATTAGAAACACGTTGTTTATTGCATTAAAGAAATTAAGGATTAGAGACACTGGACGGGAAAATGAAAAGTTTATTTCCTCCACTGGGAAGAGAGATGAAAGCTGTATTGAAATTAAATAAATCCAGGACAAGAGAAAAAGTCTAACATTTATTAATCAGCTACTATGTGCTATACATGCTGAGTACCTCTTCACATGTTGCCCATTTATTCATGGCAACACACTTATGAGATAGAGATTATAATACTCATTTTCTGCTAAATATTTGGAAATATACAAAGTTTAAACTATCTGATTAAAATCTGATAGCATGTTGAATCACAAACTCAGAATTCAAAGCCAGATACATTGGGCTGTCAAGTGAGTGTTCCTTCTACCACCGTGATACATCCCCAAAGAGGTCCAGTAGAATCATCTTTACATTTGAAGATACCTTCAAATAAATAGCATACATGTTTTGTAAATCAACATAAAAAAAGTTGTAAGTTCATTGTATATGCTTGTTTTTTGGGTTTGTGTGTGGTTTGTTATTTTTGGTGAGGAAGATTGGCCCTGAGCTAAGCTGTTGCCAATTTTTTTCTTTTTGCTTGAGGAAGATTGTCCTTGAGGTAACAATTGTGTCAGTCTTCCTCTGTTTTGTATGTGAGACACCACCACAGCATGGCTGGATGAGCAGTGTGTAGGTCCACACTGGGGATCTGAACCTGAGAAGCCCAGGCCACTGAAAAGGAGCCAACTTAACCACTACACCACTTGGCCAGCCCCATAAAATCGCTGTTATAAGTATCCATATATCATCAGTTACGTAGTGGTTCAAGAATAATCCATTTTTTTACCAAAAGTATGTAATTATTTCAGTGTTTGATTTAGATGATTCTCTAAAGGTGAACTAAAAGGAGATATTAAACATCAGTTAAAATATTCATACTCAATAATAAATTAATCAATAATATATACATTTTTATCTGTAAAATTGTGAAATACTTATTTGACAAATAATTATACTGCGGTTTGGGGAAAGTGGCTTAAGTAGGCCCTATTAGTGGGAGGGTAATTTGATACCCCCTTTTAGGAGAGCAGATTAGCAGTGTAACAAGAGTGTTCAAAATCACCCTACCCTTTGATCATGCCCTTTGAATTCTAGTCTAGGAATCTACTACATAACAAATAATTGCGGATTAGGACACAGATTCATATATAAGGATGTCCATTGCAGGAGTATTTAAATTAGTAAATAAGATCAAACTTAAATATCCCAAAAGATAAATACTGTCTAAACCATAGCACAGTAATGTTTTAGGATAAGATATTATTAAAATTATGCTTTAATATTATTTGATAACATGGTGAAATGTGGCACAGTGAATTGGCAAGAAAGCCAATGTCTTACCAATAATTTTGGGGCTCTTTTCACAATGCCAAAAATTCACTAGACTTTTACAGAAGAAGAGGGGATTTCTAGGTCATATTGCTGTGCTTTAACCAAAGGAAGAATGATTAAGAAATAAATCTCTTTCTCTTCTTCAGAAAATCTGGATGGATAAGATTAGAAGGGTCTTTAAAATAACTTAGTGATTTTTTTCCTCCTGAATATAATTTGGCTACTGTAATATTTTATTCTGTGCATACCTATTATGGTAAAAGGATTGTGTCAAGAGCTTGGAATTTATAAAAATGTAGTTTCTACATTTTTCAGTTTACATCTTTTTAGAAGAACTTGACCAAATAATTTTATCTTTCCCTGTGCCTTGGTTTCCACATTACAAGACAAAGACATCAATGATAAACTATCTCCCAGGGATGCTTTTGAGCATTAGTTAATGTTTATAAAGCCTCCTCAGAGAGCAGAGGATGAATAATGAAATAGACTCTCAAAGTAGTATTTTCATTCTCGTCTTTCTCATTAGTCTCTAAGAGGCTTCACGCCAACTGTTAGCATTTCAGCTGCCAGAATGAGGGGTTTCTATTTTAATTTTGTCTAGAAAAGTAAGCGTTCCTTGAACATCTGGGGTTCACCTCGGCCTAATTCCAAGAATGCTTCTATGGAATCAGGTATGTGAATTGTGGTGGCCAGTACCACAAAGGAATTCAGATCTAATTTTAGGCCTGCTGTTTCAATTTATAATTTAGCTTACATTTTAAACCTATTAGGAAAAGCAGTATCTAAGTAACACATTTATTTGAAGTTTTTATGTGAGAAAATTTTGCTTTAAATTAAATTACATTAAAACCATGTCCATGGGGAGGGGGCAAACTGAATGGGATTAGGGTTTTGGCCAGCTCCTTCCACCTTATTCTTCTCTATATACTGTGTCATGGCCAAGACATAAAACAATAAATACAAATAGAAAAAAATAATGTATTCACTCATTCATTCAAAAATATATCTTAGAGATGCTTATTGTATATGAAATGACACGAGCGATACACCAGGGTATAAAGCCAGTGAAAAGCCTACCCCCAAGGAGGACACGTTGTAGTACCAGCTATAAGATCCAGGATGACCTGACTATATTTTTTATATTCCCTATGCCTCTCTCACTTCCTGTCACAAGTAGTCACTTGGTTCAAGTTTGATGAAAGGAGGAATGAATGAGTGACTCAAGTGCAACAAGGCTTTATGGACACAGCCAAGAATTTAATTTGCCTTAGCTAATTTCTGGTGACTTATTGGCACTGGACCATATGGGACGATCCGAATTAAATAAATATTAATTTTACAAGGTAGTTGTTGTTGTTTTTAAGATGAAGGTGTTTCCACTAATGGAATAAACGCTAGACACCTAAATGTAATTGATGAGCATAGCTGAGTTTTTCTCAGGATTCGGGGAATTAATTTTTATGAGTGATAACTAAGGAACATGGAGGGAATCAAGTAGAATCAAATCACACTATAGTGGTTCAAAGAACATAGATTATGGTCAGAGTAGCTATGACTCAAACTGCTCTTCAGTGCAGTGCTGTAAAAATTCTATCTGATTTTTAGAATATATTAAAGTCAAGAACAATGGTATCCAATAGAACTTTCTCAATAGTGGCCACGTTCTATATCTCTGCTGTCAAATATGGTAGCCTCAAGCCACATGCAGCTTTTGAGCGCTTGAAATGTAACTAGTACACGTGGGAAACTGAAGTTTTAGCTTTAATTAATTTAAATTTAGATAGCCACGTATGGCTAGAGGCTACCATATTGGACAGCACAACTCTAGAAGAAAAATGGAGTAACAATGGAAAGAACTGTTTTGCTAAAATACCTTTGTGATGGCTGCAGCACATATCCGATTACGGTGGTAACAACTTCAGAAGTGATGGGTCATAACTTGGCAGCTGAGAGGTGGGAAGGCAGAGAGCAGGGAGCAGTATAGCCTGTGGTTTGAAGCACCAACTAAGGAAAGAGACAGACCTGGGTTTAAATTCTGATTTCAGAACTTCTAGCAATGAGACTTGTGGGCAAATTAACATGACAAAAATCAACTGTGAGGCAGAGATAATAATATCCACACCTGTATCATCAGGTTGGCATGAGAATTAAATGAGATAAAGCAGGCGTAGTGCCTGGCATTCTGTCAGTGTGCAGTATAGGATTGCAATTATTATTATTATGCTATCATTACCCACTCTGAAGTCTTCTCAGATGATATGTATATAAAGGGACTAACATTATAAAATGATGTGTTATTTGCACTGATATTCCTTCTGCCTGCATGCCAGCTTCTCTCTGCCTCTTCTCCCTAGTGAAATTATGTTTCATTAAGTCTTGGCTAAAATAACGTACACTGAAGGTTTACTACTGGAAAAGAGTAAAGAAAATGTAATCACTCTGTTCAGGAAGGGGAAAGAGTAATGCACACATGGTACTCAGCGGTATGGTGTTCATATTTCTGCCATGCTATTTAGGATATACCATTTAGGATTTTTAGATGGTTAACTTCCGTACTGTTTTTACTCCTATTTTATAAAATAGGAAATACGGGCTCAGAGAGCTCTTCATTCCAGAAGTATTACTACTTTGGCTGTCATCATTAGCCCCTTGTGAATAGAATGCAATGCAGAAATTTGACATTCCTGTTCTTGAAGATGTAATGCTCCAGTTTGTCCTAGAGTTGGCGATACTGTAGTCAGTCTATAACAGCCAAGAGGTGTGGTTTAGGCAATTCCAGATGCACGTTTAGCAGGTAGCCAGAGGGGCCAGTAGATGATGTTGGCCTGTGTACCCCATACAGTCCGTATTCTAAGATGTCAGATGGCTGGAGTGAGTTACTTTAAAGTGAAGTTGTGAAATAAATTCAGTTGTTTGTGACCAGCATTTTACAAACAAATATGATTAAATATGAGAGTGCATTACACAAATAAAGATTTTCACAAAACTTTTGTTTTCATTACCTAAGCTTATATGTGAGTCTGTACTAAGTCATGATTATAAAATATTTTTTATTTGGATCACAGTCAAAAAACTTTGAAGTCTTATCCTTGAGGATGCTATGTCCCAAAACGTATTTTTAGGAAATACGTGGCCAAAGAGAGAATACAGCATCGGACAATTATAATGAGAACAATATAAGATCATAGACTGTGCTTAAGGACAGTACAATATTGTATGCTGCATGGAGGTTCAGAGACATTAAAATGAGGAGAGAAAATAAGAAATAAATCGTGATAGATAAGAAGGAAAGAGGAGGGGCCGGCCCAGTAGTGCAGCGGTTAAGTGCACCTGTTCCGCTTCAGTGGCCTGGGGTTCGTGTGTTTGGATCCTCGGTGCAGACATGGCATCGATTGGCAAGCCATGCTGTGGCAGGCGTCCCACATAGAAAGTAGAGGAAGATGGGCACGGGTGTTAGCTCAGGGCCAGTCTTCCTCAGCAGAAAGAGTAGGATTGGCAGCAGATGTTAGCTCAGGGCTGATCTTCCTCAAAAAAAAAAAAAAAAAGGAAAGAGGAAAGGAAGAAATAAAGTCATCCAGTAAGTCTAATAATAAAGAGGAGCTTTCCAGTAAGGTTTGTAAGTCTTTGCAGCGTAATAACTGGACTGAAAACTGTGCTGAGAAAATCTCAGTATCTGCAGAAGTAAATGTATTATTTTGCTCCTAGCACCAGGAATTCACTTCCCAACTCCCCAAATTTGCCTTTCCCCTCCCACCCCACCTCTTTCAGGAACTGTTGCACATACTTCTACAAAGATCTCCCTCTCAGGGAAGCTGCCATTATCCTATGTGACCTTCCCCAGTAACCCTTGATTGATCGAGAGTTAGGCATATGACTAAACCAAGTGGAATTTTTTAATTGAGACTGAGAAAGGGGTACTCTCCAGTGACGGATTTCCTAAGATTTAAAAACAATGTTTTCCAGCATATTCGGGCAGCTGTTCTGCAGAGACAAAATGAATCTGACACCTACAGAGAAGTGAAGATGAGAAAGAGACAGGGCCCTGGTGGATTTGGAGTCATCGGCCCATGTGTTCCCGAGGCCCAGCTGTGTCTCTACCCTTCCTAAGGTTTCAGCTTCCAATCCTTTTTGGGTTCTGAGATCCAACAAATCCCTTTTTTTAGTGTAAAGTGTGAGAGGAGGCACTATTACTTGACTAATAGAGTTGTTATGGAAGAACCCCCAAGAAGGACAGTCAGAAAAGGCAGTGCAAGAACATGAAAAGAGGAGCAAAGATCAGCACAGCATTAAGACACGCGAAGACAAGAAGGAAGGCAGAAACCACATGACTAGAAATAGTCTCAATACTTGAGGGTGAAAGACTGGTGGTCAAGATGAGAAATCAATCTGAAGAGATTTTAATTACTTTGCTTTATATACATATGTAGAAAAATAGGCATGTCTATATGACACATACATCTAAGAATTTAATAAACATGTTCATAAAGCTGAGGCTGAGAAGGCTTTGTGTTTACCAAACTCTGTTTCCTTCTTCTCCCAGGCTTGGAATGATGCTGTTGCCCAGTCCTTCTTGCACTTTGGACTGGCCGTCCCATTGAGCTCTGACCTAGGAAATACGCGCGTTGTGATGTGTCCAACTTACAACACTGGCCCCTTGAAACGTCCCTCAGGGATTCTCTCTTTCCCACCTATTAGCTGAATATAGAGGACTGTGATGGAGAGTAGGGGAGAAGTGACTATGAAAAGAGCCCAGGTCACTAAAGGACCACATGGAAGGCTGCCCAACAGAAACAACTGCGTGGACTAGGACATGCACTGAAAATATACCTAGTGACAACCACTGACTTAGGAGAGGAGGAGTTATCTGTTGCAGACGTCAGTGGTAGCTTAAAGAAGACAGTGCTGTTCAGATACTTTGAAATAATTCATTTGTACATAATGTTTAATTGAAGGACTAAACTTTAAGACACTGTTAGGCCAGCGATAGCTGAATGACTGGATCCCACGCATTAGCAAGAGGCTGGCAATGGATAGTGTACCTGAATCTGAAATTGTGTTTACATCCCCGCTTCAGTTTGCTCAACTTTTAGTAGACTAGAAAGAATAGCCTTATTCTCAAATGGCTGCAGAAAAACTGAAGTTTAAGTCTGATACTTTTCTCTATCTGCATGGAATTTCTGAATATATTCCACACTTGTAACATGATTCCATTGATTCTCATACATCATGTTATTGGCAAACAAAGGTACCTAAGGGATAGATGGAGTTTGATAGTCCCAATCATCAATGACTATGTGAGAGCTGCTGAGAATTTCAAGGTTCTACTTAAACAGATACGAGCATGCCCTGAGAGCTTTGTGCTTATTGGTGAAATTATCTGCAGAGGGCATCTTTGAAGAATATAAGAATCTTAATGAATTTCTAAATGCACCTATAAAACGTTATTTGATTTCTCCTTGTTGAAAAAAAGCAATCTATGTACTTCTTCCAAGTTTATTTTATTCATTACAATTGCTGAGCTTTGAGACAGTCTGCTAAAGAAAATGAGTAGTTTAGGAAGTATATTTGGGTGTCCATATATTTTATTGTAGAAATAAAATATTGTAGATGTTTACTAGAAGTGGGAAAGCCATAATTTTGCCTCATACTTAGACTGCCAATGCTTGCAGGAGAATTGATGTCAACTGACAGAATAAAGCTATTTGCCTTGCTTTGTGTGTCTTAGATAAAGGCAGGGCTTTCTATTAATTCGGGCAATTGTCTCAATTTTCCAACTTTCTTCGAGTTTAGTGACCAGACTTTGTCTCTTCATTGTCCTTTGTCAACTCTAAACGCTATATTATATCAAATGCCAAATGGTGGATTTCATTCATGTTATCTCTGGAATTGTGTTTTCTTTATCTATTAGGTCTACTAAATTACTTTAAGCTGGATCTCTGTGGTCTGCACATTTCTCTTTATTTTATCAGAAATGGTGATACCAAATAACTTTCCATTATGTAAATCAATGCCTTGACAAAGTTAATTTTACACATATTAATTCCTTTACCTGGGAAACTGGTATTGCATAGTAGTATAGCAAAGTTTAGGTACAAAGATCAGCTGGGTTCAAACCAACTATGTTCTACTTGTGTAACCTTGGACAAGCTACTTAGCCTCTTTGGAGCTCAGTTCTTTTATCTGTATAATGGGAGTAGTAATAGTGCGTACCTCATCATGATATTGGGAGGATAACATGAGCAAGTGTATACTATGTGCTTAGAACAGTGTCTTAATAGACACTAATGTTTGCTGGTGGTTTTCCTTTTTTTTTAAAGATTTGATTTTTTTCCTTTTTCTCCCCGAAGCCCCCAGGTACATAGTTGTATATTATTCGTTGTGGGTCCTTCTAGTTGTGGCATGTGGGACGCTGCCTCAGCGTGATTTGATGAGCAGTGCCATGTGCACTCCCAGGATTCGAACCAATGAAACACTGGGCCGCCTGCAGCGGAGCACGCAGACTTAACCACTCGGCCACGGGGCCAGCCCCCAGTTTGCTGGTGTTTTTTGTTACTGTTGCTGCTATTGATTTTACTAGATATAATGTGTGATATTGGGCATGTATGACTGGGAAAAAAGGGACCAGATAACTTCCCGCCCTTAGATACTTTGAATTACAGTAGAGAAAATTTGTTACACAATTGATTATTATGTAATATGACATGGGTACATATATAGTACTCTAAGAGTTTAGAAAAAGAAGTGACTTACTATTTTGGAATATCAGAAATTTCACTGTGAGTTACATTTGTTTAGCTTAAAGAATAACTGTTGTGCTAGATAAAGACAGGAAACCATTGAAAGCACAGAAAGCAATGGGCAAAGCACAGAATAGTAAAACTTCATGCATGTTCAGGAAACAAAAAGTAATTCACTAATTCAAAAGTAGTTCAGCAGTTCACCGAGGTTAGAGCAGTGGTTCTCAAGGGGTAGCAATTTTGCTCCCTCCCAAGAAACATATGGCAATGTCTGGAGACATTTTTTATTTTCATGACAGGGAGGTGCTACTGGTATTTAGCATGTAGAAGCCAGGCATGCTGGTAAACACCCACATGCACAGGACAGCCTCCGACGATAAAGAATTATCTGGCCCAAGACATCAGTAATGCCGTTAAGTGAGAAGCCCTGAGGGAGAGGATCGGGCAGGTGGGAAAGTGGTGGACCATATAGATAAGAATTTGAGTTGGGATCTGCTTCGAAAGAGCCTGATAAAATTACAAAGATGCTACATTATGATGGCTATCTGAACTCTGGCCCATTCACTTGCTGAGGTTCCAGAGCATTTATCATTTGCTAATTGACATATTAATAATCTCCTATCAACTTTATTTAGAGGGTCTTCAACTCTAGTCCATAAAACTCCACATTTTCTTCAGAAATCTGCCTTCCTTATTCATTGAAACCAGGCTTATCATCATTTAAGGTAAAATTTCTGCCCTCAACTGTGTCATTCTTGTCCCTCTCAGGTCTTAGAATATATTTCAAAACCACTTTTTCCATGAAAACTTTCCCTCCCTCCCAGTCCTTTGCAGTGGGCTCTTTCTCCGCCTGTCTCCCTCCAGCAGATGCTCCTGGACTCTGTGGTATTCCATTCCCTTGATTCCTGTTAGTCTTGGAAAAACAAAAGAAGTAGAGTCTTTTTCATACACTTTTGTTTGTCTTTTTAGGTAATCGAAGGCACAAAGAGAGAGAGAGAGCGAGGAAGGGAGACATGTGAAAGGATCAGAGTAAACAATGACTTTGAAGGCTTGAGCTTTTTAGTAAAAATGTTTCTCTAACAACACACTGCTGTATAACTAAAGGCATTCCGCAACATTTAGATAACAGGAACAACAAAACAACATCGTTTGCTGCTTTTCCAGAAGAAAATCAAAGTATTGCTGAGCGTCTGCTGCTTCCTGCTGATTTTGTTTTTCTAAAAATGTGTATTGATTTCTTCCACCTCAGAGATTCATAAATGTTATTAAAAATGAATGGCAGGTCTGATTTAAATTAAATGTCAGGTGGTTGATAGGTTTCATAATACTTTTTTTAAATTTTAATGACATTCTTACTTGATTTTGTATTAGAGGCATGCAAAACATAGAATACCAAAATCCACAATAGTTTGCGCTAAATGAATGCATGAATAATGAAGCTTTTGCTTTTTTAAAATCAAAAGGAACGGTATATCTGTATTTGTTATGGCTTATTCCAAAGCTGCACAAGCTAAACAACGCCAAGGTTCTACTCATTACATAAGGTAGATACCCCACCTTTGACTTTTTTTGCTCCTATTCTTGTCTTTTAAGCACAATAATTACGTGAGCATTATCAAATTCCTTGCTGAATTGGAAACTACTGCCAGATATCAGGATGTAAAAAGTAGGAAGAGGGGTTGCATTTTATTGCAGTCTATTACAATCTCTTTGGGGTGAATGTCAGCCTTTCAAAATGCCACATTGTATAAGACTCAGAAAATTCCTTTTGTTTGCCCAAAGTGGCTTGTCCTATGTTTTGAAGTTCTCGAAGGTAAAATACACTTTCCATGTATAGAAAGATAGTTTCTTTTCCACTCGTTTCTTTCACCCCAGTTAGCGTTCACCGGACATAACCACTTAGACATTATACATTTTCGAATGTTTTGTCCTCAAACATTTGATTACTCTAACTACAACCCCTGCACTGAATCGCCCCCACCTGAAAGGATTCAATTGACCAGAAGGAAGAAGCGAGGATGTTCTGAAACCACTACTCCAGGAACTTGACTAGTTTATCACAGGTAGACAATTTGTGTTATTTTCTCTTTGTGGAGTTCACCCCATGCTGCTCCTTACAATCCAAAGCAGCACTTTCATTTTTTCTGCTAGTGCTCCCACGGGAGGCTGAGACACTGCCACCTCCACTTTACTTATGTGTGGGTTTCGCCCCCCTGTGAATTACCTCTGTTGAATTTTCTTTTGCCTTTTTTTCAGGCTCCTGCTGACAAAACCTGCAGACAGCAATGTACATCCTTAACAGACAGAGCACCCTGCTCCCAGCAGGGAAACCCAGGCGTTCACAGCTCACACACATTGTTTGTCAAGCGCTCCACCGAGAAAGCTGTCTCTGTGCCACAGGCAGAGGGTGAAAAATCTTTGGCAATTCTCAGAGGACTCACCCACTCACCCCTGCATATTTCTTTTAAAGCGGGAAAGAAAGCATAAAGTCCATGATATCGTACATAAAGACCTTTTCAGATTTGTTCTTCCTTTGTCTGAAATACATCTGTGTTCTAGGGTCCGACATTAAGAAATGAAAAGGCTTCAGAGAGTGTAAATGTGAATTCATACTTAATTGCATGCCCACTCTATCATTCATTCATTGAACAAATATTTTTGAACCTCTGCTATCTGTCAGCCACTGTTCTACACCTAATGGAGTCTTTAAAATTTGTCCTCTTACTTTTATTTGTAAACATATTGGTTTTTCCCTGTTACTATAAATATCTCCAGAAAAACAAATGTAATCCATCACATGTGCTATTCGCTGTGGCATTGCCCCTCCTTTCGGGCAGCATGGAACTCTCTGACTTTTTCAGCGGTTTTAAAATTAAGAGTTCTACATAGAATTGTGGTGCTGAGTAGCACTGGAAATATCCAGCACCCACTGCACCTTATTTTAGTGTCACTTTGACTCAAAAGTCTACATAAATGATGCAGAAATCATCTAATGGACCTTACAGAAATAGAAATAACTCATCATATTGTGTCAAAAGATTGTTTATATAGATTCATTTGGAGATAATTGCTTTTTTTCTTTTTTTTTGCCGAGGAACATTCACCCTTAGCTAACATCTGTTAACAATCCTCCTCTTTGCTTGAGAAAGGTTAGCCCCAAGCTTATATCTGTGCCAATCTTCCTCTATTTTTTTGTATGTGGGACACCTCCACAGCATGGCTGGTGAAGAGAGTAGGTCTGTGCCCAGTATCTGAACTTGCAAACCCAGGCTACTGAAGCAGAGTGCACAGAACTTTAACCACTTAGTCCCTGGGCCGGGCCTGATAATTGCAATAATACGCTTATGTTGGCAGAAATTATGATTGCAAATTAATTATCTTTTCCTTGCTTTTCGAAGCTTAGGTCAAATGCTAGGATTGTTTTCCTTTACAAAATTCTTTTTATAGCCTATGTTTATCATAATGGCTCTGTTTATATAACACCAAAACTGCCAATTAATTCATTGGGGAAAGGAAGAACAGGTAAAACAAATCTTTACTATGACATTTCTTTACAAAGAGCTATTTAAACTTTTTCTTTTTAAATGAGAATTTGAAAAATCTACTAATAGTATAGCAAAAGAACCAGATTACAACATAAGTCAATGCAGAATAGCCTTCTGATGTTGTAGAAAGAATTTAAGACTATGACTTTAAAATCACACAGAGCTGCTGGAGTACAAATCCTAGTCCTAGAAATCAGTCAATCCATTGCTTTAATCTTTCAGAGTGTGTTTCCTTGTTTTTCATGTAAACTCAATATGTCTCCTGCCAGGTTGTGTGAGGTTTAAATGAGATGTGATAGAGGAAATGAAGAAATCACAAGGCCAGCTGTACTATAGAAGCTAGAAACTTTACTTGTCACTATTTAAGGAATAATAGTATCAATTTTACTCTTTTTTTAAAGTTAATTGTTCCTCTTTCCCAATCAACTATGAGTTTTGTGATAATAGTGTCGTTGTCTAACATTTTATTAGTACTGTCTCCCAGTACCTGGTAGCGTATCTGGCATGATTGTTTTCTAGCTGGTAACAAAACCTCAGATAACAGCTGGAGTTGATACAGATGAAACCTTTTTCCATCTCTGATCAGATTCATGAAGATGCAAACTTTTTGGTGTGCTGCATTGTTGAAGGATATATTCTTTCATACAAAGGCTGTGACTCTTCCTAACAAATGAAAAATAACTAACTTGTTTTGTTTGAGATCTAACTTTACCATCACTGTCAATCACAAGGACTAAATTGACTAAGTTATAATTCACATTCATTAAGATGATGTAAGTAAATTAAGCAATTAGACATGTGTTCAATCATCCTTGAATGAGTGATCTCAATATTTAAAAGTAGCAAAACTTGGAGAGTGATTAAAGGTACAAATGATTCAGTTCATTGCAATTTCACAAAACTGATTTCAGAAAATGGTGGAGAAGATAGGTGTTAAGCAACTTGAATGGGAGTTTCAGTTTTGGCCACGTAGTCTTGAAGAAGTCACTTTCTCAGCCTTTGCTATTCTTCACCTGTGAAAGTAAGAATTATCATACCTTCTCTCCCCCCATACAAGACTTCTGAGAAAGATAATGTCCTACTTCACTTTATAAACTCTTAGTCATCATTCAAGCGAATTCTATCATTGTTACGTGCATGCCATTGTGAAAAGCCTCACAGAGGATTCAAATATGAATAAGATACGATCTTTATCCACAGGGGGTTTATAATCAAAGGAGTTATTAGACTCTAAGAAGTTATTAGCTATACTATCTTAGGCAGATATTCACATGAATATCATTTTTCTTTGTTGATTCATTCTTCATTTTATCATTTAGACTGCATTCAATTTGAACTGTGTCTTTTAATTTGAGCTTGACTTCTATTTGCATTTAATATAAGAACTGATGAATTTTGGTTTAATTCCTCATCTTATTCTGCAATTTCTGTCGGTGACTTTGTTTCTGTTTCTCTCCTTTCTTCCCTTTGGATTACCTTTGATTATTGCATTTTTTCTCCGTCAGTTCAGAAGCATGATTTTTTTACTATGCTAGTCGTAAGTACTTTTGACTTATAAAAATTGAATGTACGTTGCTACTTTTACCCTCATCCCATGCATCAGTGGTACCTTGGGACACTGTATCTCCAATTTATTCCTAATTATATCCTATTTTTCATACACTTTAATTCTCTATATACATTGCACTCCATAAAGCATTATAAATACTATTGTATATAAGTATATTCGATTAGATTTATCCAAACATTATCATAGTCATTTTTCTCCATTCTTTCTCTCCTTCCTTTGTAGGAGTCTTTTTTTATATTTATTATATATTATATATATAAATATGTATTGATCTATATTGAACATATCATATATATATATATATGTATATATGACAGAGAGATTTCAAGGAATTTGCTCATACAGTTTTAAGGAGGAGAGGGGGCTGGCAAGTCTGAAATCTATTAGGTAAGTCCAGCAGGCTGAAAATTCAGGTAAGAGTTGATGTTGCAGCCTTGAGTGTATAATCTGTGGGTCATGCCAACAGCTGGGAAACTAAGGCAGGTAGTCTAAATTGTAGTCTTGAGGGGAAATTACTTCTTCCTCAGGAAATCTCAGTCTTTTATCTTAAGGTCTTTAACTGATTGGATGAGCACCATCCACATTATGGACGATTATTTACTTTACTTAAAGTTAACTGATTAATAATTATTAATCTCCTCCACAAATACCTTCACAGGAACATCTACAGCAGTGTTTGACCGAACAACTGGGCATCGTAGCCTATCAAAGTTTACACATAAAATAAAACACTACACTAGACAAAACTATGAGAATTCTGAGACTGGCCCCATGGCCAGGTGGTTAAATTGGCACTCTCTGCTTCAGTGGCCTGGGGTTTCGCTGGTTCGGATCCTGGGAGCGGACATGGCACTGCTCATCAGTCCATGCTGAGGCAGCATCCTACACAGCACAACCAAAGGACCTACAACTAGAATATACAAGTATGTACTAGGGGACTTTAGGGAAAAGAAAAAAAAAACAAGATTGGCAACAGATCTCAGCTCAGGCACCAATCTTAAAAAAATAAATAAGTAAATAAATAAACTGTGAGAATTCTAATTTGTATAAGACACTAGTAAGTCAATGTTGTGTATGATAATCACCAGGTTAACTACAAAATGTTTCATAAAAAATATATATAATATTAAGCTAATTAGGGATATGGGACAATAAAAGGAACATTTAACCCAAAAGATGCAGAAAACATGAACACAAAAAAATTAAGTCAATAATAAACACATAACAAAAGAGTAGATGTGTCAGTAGTTACACTAAACGTAACAGATCATAATCTATTCAAAACAATTTGTGTAACTCAATGTAAAAGCTATGATCTGCTTATAAGAGAAACTTTCAAATATAACAATTGAAAAAGTTTTAAAATAAAAAGAAAAAAGATAGGCTATACGAATACTCCCAAAGGAGAGAGAGAAGGAAAGAGAGAGAGAAAGAAAAAAAGAAAGCTGATACAAATATATTGATTTTAGAAAACATGCATTTTCATGCAAAAAGTATCTTTAGATGTAAGTGGAACATTTTCTCATTATAAAAAGAGTCAATTAATCAGGAAGCTATAATTGCTAAAACATAAGAGAAATTACAGAACGTACTAAGAGAATAATACTAGGAGGTTTAAAATATCATTCTATTTAGGACCAAATTGGTTACAATGTGTAAAGGACTTTGACTAGGAAATGACAAGGATCTTTCTTTCCAGGTAGGTAGCGCACACAAAAAATATACTAATTAAGATATCCACTTCAGCATAACTTTCGGTGACATGAAATACATGGTTGTGGGAAAGATGGCTGATCATTGACACTGGCCAAGTTAGAGAGATTTCCCTGTTTACGAGATACACGTTGCCTTCTTCTTCTCAACACTAGAAGAACATTATTGTTGTATGATGTCTGATTAGAACTTCTTCAGACTCATGGTGGGGGATGTATTTGGGAAAAAGGTCACTCTTTTGAAATAGAAGAGGAAAATTCTAAAAAGCTCAAATTTTGAAAGATTCTCATTTGGATGAAAGATCTAAAATTTAAAATTTATAGTTTTGGGAAAGGATTAAATCTAGTCATTTGAAAAAGTTTTTTAAAAATTGTAAGTTGTTTTGCAATATATTGCAAATATGTTATGAACTGAATTTACTCAGGACTATAAATAAAACAAACACATCATTTTACTAGATTAATATATTGTTTGAACTGTGACTATTTAGTTCAATCAAAACTATGTAACCAGAGTTTCTTCTGAACCTAAGATTTTTTTTAGTACTTCAAGCAGTTCTTTTGAGGTGCAGGAGACTTTCCACATTGCTCTTAATAATATTATAAAAACAAGTCAGAAACTTAAAAAGTTCTAGAAAGTTGTGGTTATGTCTGTCCTCAGAATCCCCAAAAGAATAAATAAGGCAGAAAGAGCTGACATGATAACTCTGTTAAATTCAGTCTATAATATCTGCTTGGAAATCAATATATTTCAATTAATTTCAACAGCAATTATTAAATATTGTTATGTGCTTGGCACTATGCTAACTGGGAAGTTATATGATAACTAAGAAAAGGAAGTTCCTTTCCTTTAGAAGTTGACACTCCATGAAATATACAATAAACAAAAATACTTGGAGAATATTTTTAACACAAACAAATAAACCAGGTTAAGATCATGTGTTGCACTTTAGGCTATTAGATAAATAGCATATAAAAGAGAGTTTATTTCAACACTAATCCGGCAAATGCTTTATCTCTCACTCCTAGCCGACTATCTTTCTAAATTTGACTTAGCTTTAAGGGACAAGACAGAACAAATATATTTTGAAATAAATCTCCATTTGTTTCTGGAATGTTCCGTCCTATCATTCTGTTTAGTAAACACAGGAATAGTCGTGATTATAAATTGCATTATTCACTCCCTGAGATGATTAAAAGATCATGGCATGATATCTATGATAGCTAAAAGAATATTTACTTTTAAAGTAAATTTGTATCATTACAATTCCATTTTCATGAGCTATATTTTTTAGCTATGCTCACTGCAAAATGAGAAAATATCTTTTTAAAATTACTGTAAGAAGAGAAATTAGCTAGCAAGCATTTTGATTCAAGGGATCTCTTAGTGCTAATACAGAAGCATCATTATTTCAAAAAGGTAGCAATATTCAGCCAAAGAATTTGATCTATGGTCAGGTTCTTTCCTCAAGGACTAATTAATAAGTTGAACAATAAAAAGCTTAACACTGAGGAAATAAAGTATCTAACACAAGGACAAATTCTCAGAGGTGAGGCTGCTCTGGTTGACTATCTTGCGCATTAACCTGGAATCATCTTAAGAAGACATCATATTGTCTGGCTTCAGGGATGAGTCAGATGATCTGAATCACCACAATATTGGAACAGAAGGTAGGACTGTTACTACGTGAACACTTGTTGAGTTGTATACAGTTTGCATCCTTCACATTGAGAAGGATAATGTCAACTGAGAAGAATTGTGAATGTATGTGACATAAGCAATAATTGAGGAAATCCAATATTATTTGGCTCTCAGTGAAAAAAAACCCCTTTGGTTAGAGATGACAGTTTAATTCAAACTATTTAGCAGACTGTCATGAGGAAGGAGGAAATATTCTGAGTACTTCCAAAAGACAATGGGTAAAAATTCTACAGAAGGCATACTTAAGGTCATAATAAGGCCCAAATTTTAATTACATAAATGTATCCAGTCATGAATACGGAATGCTATATATGATATTTTTACATACAGAGGTAGATTTATGATAAAGCTAATGAAGCTTATGCTTCACTCAACTTTACCAGTCTGTTCCAATGACCTGAACTTAATTTTGTACTTCTAATTTTTTATATATTTTTTAATATGAGTTCTTCAAATATCAATGTTTGGTGCTTGAATACAATCACACATGCATTTGCATAGCTTACATTTAGACATGACAGGACAAAACGATGTTCTGTATTACTACGTTAATTGTAGTGCATTTGACAGCTGTCTTTTATGTGAATATATTTTGCTATAATTTTAGAAGGAAAATATTGACAAATATTGCAAACACAAGTGCTATTCTTTTTTAACTATCATCTTCCTAATATTAACAAAAAAGTACGCAAATATACTCATACTTTAGAAATTGAGGCAAAAGACGGACTCAAATATTTTGAGGAAGTTCTAATGACTAATTCATTAGGTTCAAAAATGATTTAGAGATGGATACAGTATCAAATTGAGTTCATCTTGACATAACATATGGAATCAATACAGAAAAGTAATAAAGTGGAACTCTTAAGAAAGGAAAATTGGTACTGAGGAAGAAAGTGGTAGAAACCAAGGCAGTATTATTGTGAAGAATACTATTTGTATAGTGCTTTATAGTGAAAAAACACTTTCATCAACGTTAGGTAAAACAAATATATTAGACATGACCTCTAACTAGAGGGGATTTGATTTGTGAACACCAATTTTAAAACCGTTCTTGTTGGGGCTGGCCCGGTGGCGCAGCGGTTAAATGCAAATGTTCTGCTCAGCAGCCCAGGGTTCACAAGTTCAGATGCCAGGTGCCGACATGGCACCACTCAGCAAGCCATGCTGTGGTAGGCATGCCACAGATAAAGTAGAGGAAGATGGGCATGGATATTAGCTCAGGGCCAGTCTTCCTCAGCAAAAAGAGGAGGATTGGCAGCAGATGTTAGTTCAGGGCTAATCTTCCTCAAAAACAAAAAAAACAAAAAACTATTCTTGTTGTAAACCTCCACATAATAGACCAACACTCTATGTATGTGGACAATGTGGACATGTGAAGTCTCTAACCGATAACAAATACAATACTGTGCCAAACTGATTGATTTTAGGCCATTGCAATTAATAAGTCAACACCAATAAGAAAACATGATGGCTGATCCAAAAGGCAAGAACCTAGATTTCATCTATGCCTGATTGGAAGCAATGAATAAATATGGTTCTGCCAAGCAATGATTTTCACGAGAGGTAGAGTATCCCTGAAAAACATTTCTAGTGAGATAAAATTATGGTGTAATTGATTCAGGAGCATAACAGAAGAGCATAACAGAATTTAAAGAATTAACAATGCTCCTCTCTTTAAGAAGTTTTAATTTTTTTGAAAAAAAAAAGCAAAGCTAAATCCATTAATGAGGAAGAATGCTTTTTGTAGTGGTTATTTAATATCTATGAAATAGAGAGTAAGGGGTCATTGAAGGACAAAAACTTTCCAGTGAAAGTGCCAAGATCTAAACATGAAAATATTTTTTGAAGAAATTCTTGTAAACTAAATCGATAATAAAAGTTTTCAAGACAGCTGGCCCTAATTTTGAATGCATTTCAGAAGTATGTATAAAATGAATGTACCAATTCTTCTCACAAAAGATTTACCATGAAAAGAAGCCCCCTTTATTTCATTCTAAGATGAAAATTTCTCTTAAAAAAAACACTTATGATGTAGCTTTCATATTGTGTTTAGTTCCACAGATCTTAAGATGTTTTTTAGAAGGCTATATTGTGTTTAATTTTACAAATTTCTTTTGGTGACCAGTGTGGTGAAAGGCCTAAAATCAAGGTTCAATGTCATGTATGACCTTGACAAATGGTACAGTTGGAAGGGCAGTGAGGACGTAACTGCAAGTTCTCCTCCCACTTTGCTTCCAAGGGCCTGTAAACAACTCTCTTATCAAGGGAACCAGGCACAGTTCCTGCTTATCTCTGAGTAGCGGGTTGCAGGTCCTTCCCAGCCCACTGAGTTATTCAAACAGGCCAATCCCACATCTTCCCACAGGAACCAGAATGTCACCTGACCTTCTTGATTATCCAAAGCATGACTCCAACAGCCCCTGATTATTCACTCTCTTCCCAAGTACAACCTCTGTATGGACCTTGGTGGCTTTGGGTGTCCTCTCTGTGTTGTGAGTATATGTGACTAATAAAATCTTGTGTATCTCATCTGCCAGCATCAGGTGTCACGTGTTTGACCATCTCCGTAGCCCTAGGGTGCAAATCTCTCCTCATCAATTTGGAGTGAAAAAAGAGGTCATAGAAATGACAAGAGAAAGGTTTATTATTTTTATGATATGAATTTTATTTTCAGACACAGAATCTCAAGGACATGAATATAGGAAATAAGATTTAGGCTTATTTTGTAATTTGTGATCACTCTCTAGAAACTAATTAGATTCTAAGTCAGAGAGTACATTTTATAAATGGATATACTGAGTCACATTAATTTTTGAGACCAAGTTACTTACAGAGTAAATTATGGAAAAGGACATAGATCACAGCTCTCCTCACTCCAAAGTTTGTTTTCTTTCTGTCATTCTGAATGGTCAGAGTATTATGGAGACTTGAATATAAGAATCCATTTTCAATAATAATCCAATACCAAAAAATGTATTTGACACGTTTCTCCAATTTTTCATTAAAATCCTTCCTTTGAACATTCTCAGCATTGTCCATGACAAAGTCAATTGCAGTTTTGTTTTAGTCAAGAATGCTTGCTCCGTAAGATTTTCTCTTAAATCAAATGGAATCTTGGAATAACTATTCTCTTCTTTCCACTCTCTCTTCATTATGATTCTACAACAAAATCATTGATTTTTTTCTAGTATTCAATCAAGATATAAATAGAACAGTAACTGTCAAGTGTGTACAATTCCTGACCCTAAGTCTGTTCCCATGCTTAGTAAAATGTCAACTCTTTCAGTATTTCAGATTCTGGTTATTTGAAGGGTAGAGGAAGTAGAAATGTAGTCTTATTCATGACAAAAAAAAAAAAATATACTGTGGCAAACTGAGTAAACTGTTTACTTCACCTCTAAACAAATGTTGGAGATACTTCGTTTCCTTTCAAAGGGAGCATTTGCTCTTTGCTTCCCTTGATATAGGTGTTTATGCACTGCCATGAAAGTTAGGGTAGAAAAAAAGAGCAATTAGAAAAAACCCAGCAAGTAAGCGAAATGCAACGATTTTTGACTTATCTTTAAAGAAATCTATGCCTTAATGTTTGGACAATATTATGGATTATTTTGAAGAATATATCTTTCTGAAATAATATATTTCTTATGGATGCCAATAGCTGATTTGGTTATGCCATATTAGAAATCACCTTAAAGGATACTTGTTCTGCTGTCTAATAATTTCTTTAAAATTTTTGTTATTAACTAGTCTACAATTAACATATTCATTGACATGGTATTCAATATTTAATTATTTATACACAATAATCCTAGACATCAGGGAAAAATTATAGTTACCTAGAAGTACAGTTTATGTATCCATTTCCTATTATGGAGTTCACCATATAGTTGGATTGTACAAAAAGTTACTTTAGTGTCTTTTTCAAGGTTGCAATGGAAAACTCATTATATCTGCTTTAAATATTTCTAGGCTAAAATTATTAAAGCTATTCCTAAAGTAGTAGATCTTTGGTTGTTGACTGTCCATTTGCCAATGTGTTGGTTTAGACTCAGAGCAGTTATCTGAGGCAAGTTTCTACTTGCTCATCTACATGCTCTGTGCCAGCTTGTGTGGATGCTGGATGGTTTTCCGTTCAGACACGTGTTCTAGCTAGTGTTTTTGCTAACCATAAGATAATGCACTCCATTGTCAAAGCATACACATCAGCCCTTACTTGGTAATAGAAATTATAGAGTCCAGGTACTTAACGGATAATATAATCTTGGTTCTCTGCTCTTTAAGTTTGTTTTTTTTCCCCAAAAGAATTTTGTTGTGAGAAATAACATTCATGGAGATGTCCTAAGTCACATTAAGTTTATCCAGTCTTTTATGTCATAATATTTATCCTAAAATCATGTCAATTCATCAGAGATTTTGCATATTTTGAATAAATTACTTTGAATTTTTAAGACATGTTCCTTACAGAACTTCACCATGTAGTCATATGGTTATAATGTGTTGATAAAAATGTAATTATTTACATAATACAGTGGTGTACCCCACATGAGGATCAAAATTTTTTTAACTTGTTTGATTTTCTTGTAAATGTGATTTTTTAAAACCTTGAATATATTGCTTATATCCTTTCCACTTAATTATGCACCTGATAGAATTCAGTTCCATGCCTGTTCTCCGGACTCTATTGATGAGGTCCTGCTGCTCCAATTGGGTGTAGTCATTTCCCTCCCTTATTAGGTCTAACATATCCCTGTGTTGGTCATGTTGTTCACGTCATTGTGACTTAACCTTAGTTATTTGCTTAGTGTTCAGTAGGGGAGGTAAGGACAAACTGTAAGGAGGGGTGCATTTTGTGAATGTTTTAGCAGTTGCACTGGTACCTTGTGCCTGGAGCTGTCTATATTACTCTCACCACCAGTGATGGAGTTTTTGTTACCAGCCAGATGGCAGACAACAATGCAGTTCCCAAATCCCATTCCATCATCTCCATTCTCAGACCACACCTGGCACCCACTGTTACAGGTTGGGTTCCCAAGAAGTAGCTGGAGATCAGGAAGCAGGTGGTGTATTAGGGAGTACTCCTAGGATCAACACTTAGAGAGGAGAGGCTAGTAAATAGGATTAGGGAAGGGCTCAGATGCAGTTTTAATGGAGGCCTCAGCCAACGTGACTGGGGAACCTGAAGCTGGCACAACTCTTCACTGTTGTCCTGAGTTGGGACAAAGCATGCAGGCCTTTATGCCCCTGCCTCAGTCAGTCATTGGTTTCTGAATATAACCATGGACAAGGCAGTTCTCTTCAGTTGATGCGTTCCCTCAGATTCCTCAAGGGAGGCTGACAGCTGAGGGCTCTCCTATGGCAGCATTTCCTGCAGCTGAGGACATGAAAGTCCATTCCTGAGGGGAATCTGGGAAATGCTTCACAGCATCCTCATAAGAGAATTAAAAGGCAGTCCAATTTTTCTATTTTTGCAAAGGTTGTAAATGTTTAGCATTCAACAGAAATCTCATAAAATCTTCTAAGCCTGATGGATTTTGCAGGATGTGAGATATAGATGTATTAGTTCTGATTCTACTGATTCAATTTTGTTAATGGTTACGAGTCTATTCAAAGTTTTCCTTGAGTCAATTTTAAGTGATTGTGAGTATGGATGTGT
Source organism: Equus przewalskii (assembly GCF_037783145.1). Lineage (NCBI taxonomy): Eukaryota > Metazoa > Chordata > Mammalia > Perissodactyla > Equidae > Equus > Equus przewalskii. The sequence goes on from NC_091854.1 coordinate 18,057,809, forward strand.
GTTGGAGGTTGGGGGTGGGTTGTTGCTTCTAATTTTAGAATTTATTTACCCGAAGTTTGTCTGTAGTAGACTTTCATCATTTAAAATTTATCAGCTGTATCTGTATTTTGACATATTCTTAATTCCTAAAATTGTTTATTTGATCTTTCTCTATTTTTTGATCCCTTCTAAAAAATAACCTTTTCTTTTTTATTAGTCTTTACAAATCACTAAATACAGGCTTTGCTGATCCTCTCTGTTTTGTGTTGATTATCATTATTTTCTATCTTCATATTTTTTCTTTCATATATTAAAGTATGTTCCATTTTTTCTAACATCTTAAATTGGATTCTAGTCTTATTATTATTCACCCTTCCTCCTTCACTATAAACATTTAATGCTAATAATTTCTCTCTGCATGTATTCTCTGGTAAAATTCTTTCTGATGAATTTCAATCCTTATCAGTAAATAGTGACTCTTCTTAACCCTAAAATCCCATTTTGCCTTTAGGAAAGCAACACCAGCATTTTCTTGCTTGGTATTTGCCTGATATATCTGTTTTTCTACCTTCCCATTACCGACAACTCTCTGCCTTTAGATATGTTAGATTGTTTGCTAACAGCTTATAACTGGATTTCGTTATCTTTTTTAATCCATTCTGATAATATGTCATTGAAAGAATAAATTCACTTTATTTATATTTACATTTCACTTATAATCCAAATTCAGTTTATTTGGATTTTGTATCTTAGAGTTTTCTCTTTACCCTCCCTTTTCAATGCTTCGTATTTCTTTTTCTTTTTAATCTTCTTTTAGATTGGCAATTTCATTTTTAATTCCGCATTATCACTGCTACTTGATTTTTAAAAATCTTTCAGTTGCTATCTATTGAATTTTTACATTCTATTTGATTTCATTATATCTATCTGAACATAATTTCTGTACTCAGGACTTGAGGATGATACTTCTCAAACTATCCGTAGTAAATGACTTTTTTTCTCAAAATCTCCAATTCTTCATGGACGGATAGATCTGTAAAATAAAATGGGCATATATCACTAGAAAAGTGAAATGATAAAATACACACTAAATACAATCTCACCTTTTGATTACTAGATTTAACAGACGCAAAATTACTCTGTCAAAATGCTTTTAAAGTTTCTAAACTCTTACTCTCAATTTCTATCTATTTCTTTCACAGTTCAGTAAAAGATAGTTTGTGGACTGGTACTGGTCAAGCAAAGTAGGTTGAACAGCACTGGCTTAGAATACTTTAACAGTAATCAATTTCTTCTCCCTCATATGGAATTGTTGTCAGGTATTTTGGTCCACTTTTGTTTTTTAACCCCAGATTATTATTATTTGAACTATTTCATATAGTTACTATTTGTTTAGAATTATTCATATATTTCTCAATTTCATTGCATACTTTTTTTTTTTTGCATCTCAGACCTTCCGTTTGTGACACAGCCTTTCCTTCTGAAATAATCCTTTAAGATTTCCTTTACTGAGGGTAGGTTAGTGGCAAATTCTTTCAGTTTTTGTTTGTCTCAAACGCCCTTATTTCTTCCAAAATCTTTAGTGACAGCTTAGTTTGATGTCTAATTCCAAATTGACAGTTTTCTCCCTGCAAACTCTTTCACAGAACTTTGAGGATGTTATTATACTGCCTGTTTACATTCATTGTGGTGTTGCAAATTCTGTAAGTAATCTTACTTTTCTCTTTCACTACTTTTAAGTTTTTCCTTCTGTACCTGATATACTTAATTATGATTATATGTGTCTTGGTGTGAATCTCCTTTTTTTATTCTTCTTGGAAACACATGCATTTACTGAACTCAAGTGTTCTTATTACTCATCAATTTTGCAAAATTCTCATCCATTATATTTGCCAATATTGCCTCTCTCGCATTCTCTATTATCTTCTTCTGCAAATGAAATTTAGACATTTCCATTCTATTCTCCATGTCTCTTAGTCTTCTATGTTTTCTGTCTTTTGAATTTCTGTGATGCATTCTGGGAAATATTTTTCAAATATTTCTTCTAGCTTACCAATTCTCTCCACAGTTTGTTTTTCTATTCACTTGTCTATTGATTGTTTTGTTTCAATGATTACATAATTTTTATTTATAGATGATCTATTTGATTATTCAAATCTTTGCAATATTTCACATCATTTTTAATTTTGTAGATGTTTGTTTCCATCTTATATTTCTGTAAACATTTTAAAGATCAGTTGTTATTCTGCATCTATTAATTCAACTTAAGCTTAGGGGTTTACTTCTGCTGAACAGCACTTATGGTGTCGTTTTTATTAAACGTTTGTAACTTTGGACTGTGAATTTAGGTTTGGTCATCTTTTGTGTGAGAATGATACGGGGCCATATTTGAGCTCTATTTTGAAGATAATATTTTAAAACATAGGTGCCCTGTAAGTGTCCATAAGTCATGATTATTTTATGTTAATTTACCAATTTGCTCTTCTGCCAGATACATAGCATTAATCTGGTCATCACAACCCTGATATGAGAGCAGGCTTGCGTTTATGAATTCTTGCAAATTTGTTTTCACTACAACACAGGCTAAGTCAGGTAAGTAGGTTTGCAGTGTTTATTTATGGGCTTATTTTCTTTTATAACCTTTCCCACGATATATGGTTCTTTCCTGGGAATGGAAGATGGAGTTATGGAGAAGTCTCAATTCCATCATCTCTCCTCCCTACCTCACATTCCAACTGCAAGGGCCAAAGTTCATTGCCTATCTTCCCATTAAAATTCGATTTCTGACATTGGTAAAGCTATAGCTTTTAGCTTCCCATTCTAGTTTTTACCTTTCTCTTTGATTTCAGTCCTTAGGTTTTTTCTTATTTGAGGTAGAATTGGGCTTAACTCCATTAAGAAATGTTTATTATTATCTGAAACATTAAAATAATGTTTATTACATTTTGTCCAGAATTTCTAGCTGTATTATAGTGCGATATTTTTCTGGATATTTATCTTGTCTTAGTGCCAGAATAGTAAGCATGCAGTTCAATTCGTGTTCTCTTTTCTTTCTGTGCTCTAGTCACACTGTACATCTTTCAGTAACTCCCAAATCCTTACTCTCCAACTCACACTATTCTGGTGAGGGTAAGATTAACCACTCTACACCTGTAAAACTATGCTCCCAAATTTTAGTGGCTTAAAAAGAATAGATCCTTTTTGTTTACTCATCTAGCAACCTAATCTGGGTGTTTCTTGTAGGCTAGTGACTTTCCTTCATGTGGTGTTTGAGGTATCCAGGCTCCTGTCATCCTAGGGCTCAGTCGGAGAGAAGAGATCATGCGCGCGCCTACACACACACACAGAACATTTGCATTCAAACTCCTTGGATAGGGATTGGTCCCACAGCTGCCTGTGGATGCAAGAGGATCAGAAACCATCCCTGTCTGGTCAAGGCGACCTCTAGTGAAGGCTGCACATTACGACGGAGGAAACTTCCATCGTTGATGTACAGATGCTCATTTCTGTCACAGATGCTTTTGTGCATGAAATTCCCTCATTTTAACCTAACACACCACTTTGCACTTTTGCACCTAATCACAATCTAGGAAAGCCTTCCCAGATTAAGTCAGGGCCTGGTTTCATAAGGATGACCTAATAAATTCTCCACTCCTTCTTAGCACTCATAAAATTGTAATTGATTTAATATCTGTGCAATTGTTTCCTCAATCTCTAATTCCCCCACTTAAACATAAGCTCTGCAAAGGTAGAGCTCTTCTCCCTCTCTCTTACCATGATATTCCTAGTTTCTGGCAAATTGTGAACACTCAATGAATGTTTGTTGAATGCATAATAAAAAAAGAGATTTCTATAAAATAATCAACAAATTTATAGTGGAAACCATAACATTTACATCATCAAACCATTAAATGCTTAGCTTGTATATGTAAGTTAATCAATCCACCAGATATTTTTATGAACAATGCACTCAAGAGAGCAGGTTCTTTGACAGAGCCAAATACTTATTCTCTGTCATTAAGCATCTCTTATCTATTTGGGGGAGAGTGGGGAGGCATCCCCAAGCTGGAGCATAAAAATTCTCCCATAAAAATTTTAAATTAGTAAAATATAGGTTACGGTTATACCAAGATATGCCAGCCTTGTTGTTGCCACAAATATTATTTTAGTCTTCTTATTGGAAACTCTGAATATAAGCTCCAGGAGGGCGGAGACTCTGTCCCCTGAAGACTGTTTATTCAACCAATTACTCAATAAATAGTTTGCCAAATAAAGAACGTACTGTCAGGATATAGTTTTACTTTATACCTTATGAGAGAAGGGACTTGTCCAGAGTTAAAGAATTAATAATAGCTGTAGAAATCTGTTCCCTCTACTTCCTTCACAGGGTCATTCCTGAGGTCAACACTGCTAAAGCCACACACAAGAGACTCATGCTGGAAAATCCACTCAGCATCAGTGGGCCAGAAATAGCTAATGCTTTAGACATTGCTGATGGCATTCTCAATAGCACAGATATGATGGTAGATATTGTAACAGTGCTTAGAGCTGCATGTCTCCAACAGCTATGTAAGAACAGAAAGTTCATTTTGACAGGATCTGGTAAGTAGAGGGCTAACATGGTGCTAGTTCAGAAGCAATGGTAGGTGTCCTTCTTGGTTTTCGTTTCTCCTGCCATGCTTTCATTATGCTGTCTGAGAGGAGCAAGCACTTTACAGGAATTAGTTGTCAAGAGGAAATAAGGCAACTCTTCTTATTTATAGGTGAGTTTTCTTGAGGACATTTTAGAGAAAGACTGACATCAATATCCTTATGATAAACCAATGTAAATTACCAATTTGACCCAAGCTAAGTTCAAGCTATGCTCAGTTACTGGACATATACGATTTCCTATACCTCCTTACTCTGGGAACTACATTTCCTGTCTTATAGAAAGAATAAAACTTGTTCCATTTAGAGATCCCACAAAAGGAATATCATATAATTAAATATGCTCTTGCTCCCACAATCATTATCTAAAATGTTCCAGTTGAGGATTTTAATGTGCTCATTCATTCTCTCTAATTTCAAGTATTAAAATCCAGGTTGGTTTTTTTTTTCCTCTAAAATAAAATTACATTTTAAAGCAAATAAAATGAATGCCGAAGTATATTATTTCATTAAAGACAGTAATATGCCAAATATTTGTTCATATTTTTTCTTCAAATATGCTTAAAATCCTGATATTAATAAAATATTTTGTAGGCTTTTATTTTTGACTTCTTTTCTTAAGTTTTTCCTTCTGTCTTTTCTTTTTTAATAGGTTTCCCGGCTTCTCTAAGGAGCTCCTTGCTTTCATGCTGCTAGACTTCTCCAGACCAGGTAAAAAGAAGGCAATGAACTAATCTGAACTCTCCTGGTGGAAACTCAGTGGCATTTGTTAGCACACATTCTAGTCAGCCCCTCTGACATACATACACCACTATTGACCAGCGTTACTGTCTCTCTCTTAAGCTAGTCATTGGTAGACAGCTTCTCGTTGCTGTTTCATTTTTTCACCTATGTGGTTTTGCTTCGAATGTATGTTATGCTTTTTTCTTTTTTTTCTAACCATTCAAATTAGCCTTGAATTATATCAGGAGAGCAGCCTTCTAGAAATCAAGGTCAATAGGAATCTCCAGTCCTAATAAGTCATGTAAAGCCTTTGCTGTGTGCCATTGCACAGGGCAGAGAAGAGCTGTTTTATTGACCGGCCTTCCTAAGGGGACTTGTAGCATTTACAATTTTTGCCCTCGGGGTGCTGGTACAGGAGACCTCTGCTGCTCTTTTAATCAGTGCCAGAATCAGCAATTAACCTATAACTGGAGCTGCTGTCCTAGAAATGAGGCAATGTAATCTTTTCTCATTATTTCTTATGGGAAAATTGCCTTTGACATGTGTTTTAAAGTTGCTCACACTTTTCAAGAAATACCCCTTTAGTCTACGTCAAACAGTACACGTTACCTCCTCTATAGATGGTCACATTTTGGCCTACCTGACCTAAACTGGTCTGCATTGTATTTCCCCTTTATGCTTCCAAGGGTACTTTGTGCATATTTCTATTGTAATAATTATCATACTGTGTTTTAATCATCATTTTACTCCCTTGAGTTTAAGTCTTTTGAGGTTAGAGAGCATTTATCTTGATAAACTCAGTTACTAGTAAAGTGTCTGGTTCTTCTTAATACTGGTGTTTCAGCTCAACCTTAGGAAATATTTCTCTGCACAATGAAGAGTCCTAGCACATAGTAATCTCTCAATAAATATTTCTTGAATGAGTTTCTTCATAATAACACCTAACACACACCACTTCTTTTATGATAGGCACAATTCTTTCTTTACATATATTAATTCATATAACCCTCAAAAGTACCCTAATAGGTAGGGCTGGTATTATACTCATTTTACAAATGAGTAACTGGTGCGGAAGAGAGCGAGTAGGTTTCCACAGGGCACATAGCAAGGAAGCGGTGGCGCCGTCAGTGAAATCTAGTCAGTTCCGCTCCCAAGTCCTTTCTCCTAACCTTACTGTAGCAAAAGTCAGTCTGAGTAGAAAGAAATGACTTGGTAATGAAACATTTTCACATACAAGAGGAAGAAATATTTGCACATATACAAAAGACTAGCACTAAGTATAAATATATGTTCTCATAGGTTATATGAGAGGTAAAGGCAAATTTATTATTTGTATGCATGCTTATTTTTCATGTAACAAAATTACGTATCTTTTTTCTAGAGAAGCTTATGACTAAAATTAAGTCTCTGTATGTTTTATATCTGGGATTAAAAGATCCAGGGTATAATTAGAAGTGATGAAAAGATTTTCAGTTCTTAATGTTGGACTATTACAAGTTTTGGGTAGTATCTAAATTAATATTACCATGATAATAAAATACTACAAGAGAATGAAGATATGCATCATCAAAATTTTCTCATTAATGAATAGTGTTTTAAGCTCTCATACTAATGAAATGAGACTTAGAATAAAGACACATCAGGAAGTATTCAGTCAGTGTATTCTTGATAATAAAATAAAAGATCTATGTAATAGTAGACCGTGATACATTTTATAATTAATTGTAAACTTTTTTATTTTCATAGAGCCCAGAAATATTTGATTCAATTGCATTAGGAAACATGTACAAAATTTACTTTAAAATATATTACTTTAAAAATTATAATGCACCTCAGAAGGCTTTAACAGAAAAAGAAACAAATCTTATAGACATACCCAAAAATTGGGTTTGAGAGACAGCGTGCTAATCTGACATGTGCGTGTTCTTATTAAATGTATTCTAGTTAAAAATGGTTGACTGTGTAGTTACACGCCCTGCATACATTTCTAAGGACAAAACATCAATCTTTAAATTTTGTTTTAGGAGTTGTTACAAGAGGACTCATCTTGAAGTTAAAATGAGTTTTGTTCCCCCACTGAAGTTTGAATTTTTGCATGCAATAATCTGAGTTTTCCTAAATTTTAAAGATAAAATTAATTGAAGTTTAAGGTAATTGCTAATTTTACACATGGCATATAGTTTGTTTTTAAATTTGACTGAAATTAGCTACTTATATTACATTACCTTATGTTTTCATTACAGATAAATATAAAAACATAAACATAGATACAAAATTAAGATGATCCATCTTTTCAGATGTGACACTTTATCCTTCAGCCTTTCCCCTACACTGACCAGCTTCAAATGGCTCCCTCTCTCTCCCTCCCTTCCTCTCCCTCCCTCTCTCTCTCTCTTTCTTTTCTCAGTATTATTTTGAGCTTGTATTTGGATTGATGGAATTTTGCATTAAATTACTTGAATAATATGTTTTCAATTTTGGTTTGGCTTTTTGTTTTTGTATTTGATTTTAAGATACAAAAAATGAGGCCTGAGGTAACACTAACACCACCATTTTTAGATTCTGCTTTGAATCACATATCCAAAGACTTTCAAGAGGGAACCAAGCTATATCTCCTTTCCTAAGAATTATAGACTCTCGGCTTTTCCAGACAGATTTGTTAGCACCTTGAGATACCATAAGCCCTTAAATTCCTAACATTATTTTCCACAATCACTGAAGGACATGCATTTATGGATCATTGTACATTTTCCAAATGATTTGCAGGCTCCTTACAGATTAGCCAGTGAAAAAGAATAGCAATTCTTCCATTTGACAGTTGTGCGGTTACAATGCTACTATTTGGTAATATAGGAGTAAGTGGCAATCTTCTTTACACCATGTTCTTTTTCTCATAACTTCTATGTCCTTATTTCTTTTAAACAATGTATATCTGCGTCTGTTACTTCCTGAAAACTCTATTTCTACTGTGATGACATTCTTGGAATTTCCCCACATAGAATCTCTCATGGTCCTCAAGGATATCATTATTGTTGGACCACCAGGATGTTTTAAACCTTATCTTTGTGGAAATTGTGTAGATTAAGCATATATACCAAAAGTTTACCACCTTCGATTCAGTGGACATTCTCTGCAAAGACTACAAAGAAAATAGTTATGGCATGGCTTGGGGACATGTGATAATGCTCCACAGAGAAAAACATGAGTAATTGAGAAAGTCCTGCATATAAATACTATTAGCTGGTTGGGATTCTTTAGAAACAATAGAAGCTAATCAGAATGTCTCTCAGTGGTAGTAAATGTTACGCCTTTCCATGTAACCTGAGTCTGTTATTAAATATAATTAAATTCAATACAGTACAGTATACAATAGTTTTCATTCTAATTTACTCAAAATTATAGAGGATAAACAGACAAGGTAAAAGGTATAGATGTGTGTTCTTTGAACTTTTCTGAACTTTTCGAATATCAAAGAAAAAACTAGTACCATATCTCTTATAGATTAACATAAGCAGTATAGCAATAATAAGTAAAATTTACATAATCTAGAATTTAAGAGTATGGGTTAAGCACCCCATAAGTACTTAGTAACTTTGTGACTTTCAGCAAAATATACTGATCTCTAAGCCTTGTTTTGCCTATTTGTAAAATGAAAATAATAAGTGTCTACTTTATATGATTTTTCTAAAATTCAAATCACAATAGTAGGACAATTGTAAATATTAAATGAAATGCATGCAAATTGCTAAGCAGAGTAACTAGCATTTGGTAAGGGCTCAATAATTATTTGTTGTTATTACGATGATTTACATACACATTTGTAATTTATCAAGTATACATAGTTTGCATATAGTTCACTAAATTCTTTTAACAATGAATTCGATAGCACATATATTTTATTTATTTTACAGTGTAGGAAATTGAGGTTCAAAAAGTTAGGTCAATTGTACAGCATCACATAGTAGTTGGAACTGTGACTTGAACCCATTGTTTATGATTCTAAGAATCATGCTGGAGGCAAATGAACTAAATAAATTATTCATTTAAAAATATATTCCACAAAATATCTACATCACAAAATAATCTTGTAACATGAAAATCCTGATTTAACCTCTTTTGAATGTTCCTCCCATTAGGAATCATGTTTGAAAATTATAAATTATCTTAGGTAGTGACGTCCAATTTATTCAAGTTGTATTCTGTTGCCTTGATAAGTTTCTGACAGTCTTTTGTTGGTAAGTTTCAGCTCCTCACAGACCTGGTTTTGAATCCTGGCTCTACTAATTACAAGCCATATGTGTGTTGGGGATATTTGGAGAATGAAGCAAAGCAGAGCTGCTGTTATTGTGAAACTTTGGAGTGTCTGGCACAGAGTAAAAGATTAGAAGGCACAATTCCTGCTATCATTAGAATATTTCAATGGTTGAAGAGCAGAACTCATTAATTTCTATACAATATCAAAGTGGATTTTATTTTTAAATGTATATATTCAACTATATATTCAATATGATAAATACTTTATAATCTCAAGAGTATATTCATATCACAATTGCATTTTTCTTGTAATATACTGTCTTAAAACTCGGAACTATCCCAGGGTCTCTGAGCTAACTCATTGACTCCTTGTTGCAATCAATGCTGTCTTCTGCTTGGGACCAAGTGAGTACCTCCATGAGTTTCCCAGACTTTTCACACAAAATTCATTTATTCCTTCTTTAACTTTCTATTTCGCAAGGTAAATGTCCTTGGTTTCTTCAGTTATTTTTCATGTGACCTGTTTTGAGAACCATCCCACCCTGCTTACTCTTTTTCTAAAAGTGCTTCAGTTTGTCAATAAGAATTCCACTCCCAGTTACCAGCCTCAGAGGCATGGGGCAGCTGTGACATTGGAAGTCCGTTCCTGACATTTCAGATTTCTAAGTAACTGTAGCAACTTCCTGACCGCAGGATAGGATTTAAAGAGGCATAACTTAAATGCTAGTGGCAAAGTCCCTGACTTTTCCTTCTCCAGTCTGATCATTGCTTCAATAAACCCATAAATTCTTGAAATGCCTCGCTGTTTTTGTTTTCTTTCACTGAACTCTGAATTGTCAAGTTGTGAAACGTGTATAGGGTCCAAACCATAGAGCCTAGCACTTAGTATATTAAGTGTGAGTACTTTAATGAGTTTAATTTCACTTCATTTCCTTTGACAAGCATCCTTATTACAAATCATTGATAAAATAGTGAGAGCATATTTTTAATATGCTTGATCAGAGAAAATAAGTTTGAGTGATACCTTCTCATGTGTAAATTCACTTAGCAAATATTTATTGAAGGCCTATTATGTTCTGGAAATTGTGAACATGATAGTTAGCAAAATAGACACAGTTCATGTCTTCATATATTCCATCTCAGTTTGAAAATGTACTCTACGGAAACACAAATGAAAGAATTAGGGACAGATTTTCTCTTTCTGATCAGGATTACATTTCTCATCATCTGGAAAATCTAATGAACCTTGTTTGACTTTAATAAGAATATCCAGGTGGGTTTTTTTGTATGTCTGTTCAGTCAGTGAGTTCAGTCACAGATGTCTTTCCCATCCTAGATGTGGCCAAACACTATCATACAGGCATGTGTGGGCTTTGTAGAAAACACTTCCTTTTTGATAGCACAGCATCTACAACTTCATATCGCACAAATCTAGGATGACTTTTTATGTTTTAATGATTTCTCATTGCCTTTTCTTATTATACACATCACATGGTACTACTGATGATGCTTCCTCAGATTGCCTGATCAAGTCTTCATGGATTTCCATTCTAATGTTTCTTTGGGAGCCAAGGAAATTTGTACCCAATCTCCTTCCCCATCTCCTGTCTGTTTGGAGCAACAACACTTGTTGTCTTGAAAGCTGGCCAGTGGCTAGAGCTTTTTTTCACTTTGCCTTCAACCAAGTGCATGATTCCTCTCAACCATCATTAAAATCAGATCCCTGGTTTAGGGTCAAAGAGAATTTAGGTTCCTAGATACTTGTGACTCGTGGTTCATGTGCAGATGAGATAGAGGATTTAGAGTTCCGGCCCATTTTGAAATATTTAAGATGGTAAAAGTTGGGTAAATAAGCTTTTGTGGTCCTGCCTCAGGACCAATAACATCTTTACATTTACTTTTAGGTGGAAGTGAGTTTTGAGATTTAAAATAAAAATTTACAAGTGAATGTTTTTGGATTTGACTAATTTTTAAATTGGATCTTGTAAGTTTGACTAAAATAATAATTCTATGAGTTTTACAGTGTTGAGTGGTAGACCCATTTGTATAATCTATGATCCCAAGTAAAACTGTCTCAAATTAAGCTAACACTGAGATAAATGAGGCTACAGCAGTTATATATCTATGGAGAAAACTATACTGAAACATTGAATGGAAAGTGCTAGAAACTAAGGATTTGATTATTTTCTCAAACATATCTAGTTTGAGATTATTTAATCTGGTATATTTAGTCTTGCTTATCTCGGTTATGAGGTGTAATGTAATATTATATAGTTTTTTCAAATCTACCCTCTGAGTACTTTAATTTTTCCCCCTTCCTCAGGAATCATTTCTGTACTTTTCCTCCTTATGATGATCCCAAGATTTGTGTACCCACCTGACTGCATAGGGAGCTGAATATCAGTATTCAAGGGTAGAATTGGGCCCATAATGGGTACTGAAATAAAAAGAATAATGAATTGAAAACCTGTGTACTTAAATGTGTGTTTCCCATTTCTGACTGAAAATGCTGCTCAAATGAAAGCCAATTTTCTTTTTATGAACTGAGCTCATAATTAGGAACCTGAATTATAATAGTCATAGAAATGGTGGTTATAATATAGACATATTACATTTGATTAGATTTTGCACAAGGGAAATTTTCCTTTGTATTAACTGGGCATTTAATTCCAACTCCACAGAAGGTAACTTTGAAACTGCAGGCCGTGGACTGCGCCCTGTCCAGCATTCTGGCTCAGTCACGGCAGGAGCATCAGGGCCAGCCGCTAAAGACTGTTTGACTCGAAAATTGCCATTTCAATTTTTCTGGGTTTCATTTTAAATTCTCTTTTAATAGGGCCGTTGCTTTGTCCATGGCATAAATCTGGGAGCAGGATTTGCATTTAGAATGCTATAAAATACACTATTCCTTCGGGTATACTAAGGAGGGTACCCTATACCCATTCACATAAATCAAGATAAGAATACTAAAAGCAAGGCAATTTGATTAGGCACTAAATTCAAAACATTACAAGATTGTGGTCTAACAGCCACCAGGAACTTAAGTCATCCTGCATCTATAGCATTGTCTAGTGTGGAAAATTAAAATGACAGTTTTAAGAGATAAAGGCAATCTTGTTCCTATTGAGCTTTAGGGTTCTTGCCAGTTTATCTCGGTTATGAGGTGTAATGTAATATTATATACACATCTACTATAAACATTCAGACTTTTATAGACATGTCAAAAGGGTACCACTTGATGTAAAATAAAATGAATTACAACCTTGTAAAAAGTTCCATGATTTACTCTAACGTGGGTACACTCTTTCTCTACTCTTTCTGCCATCTTAAATCCCCAGGAGAAACTGAAGAGAAACAACTGTAAATTTTACTTTAAGAGTTATCACGGCAATAATGTGTAGTTTGCCAATGTCAGGGATCAACATCTACTTTTGCTTTTATTAGGAAATAATATCATCAAAGTTTATACATTACAAATGAATAAATTCTCTGAAGATTTTCAAGCTTATATTCCTGTAATGTATCTACGTAATTTTCTTTTCAGATGTCTTACAAAAATCTTACCTATATTGAATTTGCCACAAAAATATGCTCTTTTTATTTCAAATGGTATCATAAGTCCATAATTTCCTTGCATTTCTGAAACAGATATAAAAAAACTCATGCATCTAGAATATAGATTAGGAGCATTCTCTTTTCAATGTGTCCTCTTTAAAGCTAACAATGTTTTTCTCTCTTATACTCTGTCAATGACACTGCTGTGGGCCTGATTTTTTTTTTTTTTTAATGTGTAGGAGATGTTTGGCAAGTAATAGCATTCCTTTCCTATCAAGTTTTACAGCTTTTATATAGCCAGCACAACCCATTTAAACTCATATTCATTCTATACATACTCGCTTTTAGTCATATTTCTTCTTTGTATGCCCTCTTGTAATTAGGAAGAAGGCCCCGAAGGGCCCAATTAGCCAACATGTGAATGTAATTATAACTCTTGACTTTTTTCTTTTTTCTCCTTGTATATATGTCTGTGTAGTATATAGCATAACCTACTTGGGACAAAATTCCAACCAGGAATAAATTACATATTGAGCTTTTAGCTAATTTATGGCAAACTTTCATCACTGTTGCCTAAGAGACGCTGATTCCTTTCGCCTATATTAAGGACAGTAGTAAGAGTAGAACTGCCTTATGTAGAGGGCTTCTTCTCTCCTTTGGAAGTTGAACTAAACAACCAAGCTTCCAGTTAATCGTGTGCCTAGTGTCAAATTATCGTGTAAGTCCAGGCTTGCCACCTGAGGGATTCGTAAGAGGGCTGAAGTTCCAGCAGTGAATTGGTGAAAGACGTGTGCTGGGCCAGCATTGTTTTAAAGAAGACAAATTATAACTACAGGAAATTAAGACCTGAGGGCAAGAATGAAGACTTTACTATTCCGTAGTATGAATTTTGGGGACCAAGTTTCCCAATTGTGATTGCCCTGTTATGAGTTCTTCAAGGACTGTCCCAGGCACTAACAGCCACCACTCTGAGAAGGTCTTCTCTCTCATATTTAAGAGCTTCTTTCACTCTTGGGACATTTAAAGTTGTTCTCAATGCATGGAACATTTTCAGAGACGATATATCTTGTTCCAAAATACTGCATTTTCAACATATTTGGGATTAGAAAGAACTTTTAGTCTCAGTTCATATTGAACAGGCAAATGAATGACCAAATAAATGTTTCATGTGCCTTTGTTTTATAACCTAGAGAAATAACATATTAATATCAGCATCTTGTACCAGGACCACTAGGTACAACTATGCAAATTGTTCACTGTCTCTATCCAGGAGGTGCCTTCCACATAAATTCCGATGTTAATGATGCCCTCTAGAGGTCTGAAATGTGGTAATTGGGGCTTCCACTCTGAGTTTGCTTTCTAATTCTCTTGTTTTTATTCCCAGTTAGAATCAACTATCCTAATCTGTCACCATCATAGTCCAGTTGTTCACCTTTTATTCTTATCTCATTTCCTTAGATCGATTATCATAATAGTTAATAAGAGGTAACATTATGTAACTGCATTATCATATTTAATTCTCATTACAATTCTCTAAACCAGATTTTACTACTACACTCATTTTATGGAGGAGAAAATAAAAACGTTCAAGGATAAGGCTCTTAAATTGTGGAGCAGGAATTTTTAACCCAGATTTTTCTGACTTCAGAACTAGAGACTTTCATCATCCACTCACTGACAAACTGCTATTACCTCCTAAACAATATTTGTGCTGCGTACAAGTGGGTTCTTTCCTCTGCCCCTTCGTCTCCCTGGGCCTTGGTCACCTGCTTAGCTCCTTTGTTGCCTGCTCTAAACATCCTCCTGTACGTTACCACTCACGTTGCCCCTCCAACTGCCTTACTTTGCCAATCCTTAGTCAGATGTATTTAAATAGATTAATGTATTATGGAGAGAAAACACTTAGACAATTCAGGCCCATCCTGCCGAGTGAAAAATCTTAATCTTAAACAATGTCAGAATTTATTTTTCCCTAGAACAATATCTGGGCATTTTGGGAACTATGGATCAACATTAACGAATTAAGTGTGTAATGGGTTCACCCATATCTGGAAAGGTTTATTTTATTTTATTTTAGCCTGAGAGTACTTGGCTGAATTATCCTTTGTGTCCTTGCCACTCAGTCTGGGTGATGCAGCTTCATCATGTGGATTCAACATGAGGCTCTCACAAACACTGGAGGATGCTGGCTCTCGGGGGGAGTCTCCTCTTGAGCGCTGCAGCTGGGCGCCTTTCAGAAGAAGTGTATCAAGTGAAGGGAGGATGTAGGAAAATCACAGGGGGCTCAGTCAGAGAGCGAAGGAATACAACATTTAGAATATGCAGAGAAAACATCAGAACTGAAACAAAAAATAGTGATGTTTTATGACGGGCAACTGAAAAGTTCTAAGAAACCAAACATGCTGACCAGCCTAAAAGGAAAAAAATGACCTGTTTGGGTGAAATATCCTTAGGTATAACTTTATGTACTTGATATTAAATTCAATTTAACCAATATTTACTAAGCAATTGAGGAATAACAAAATTATGTCAGGTTCTTCTATAGGTTATCTGAAAATTTCAAAGGGTAAAAAGACATATGCCAGAAATATTTATAAATTAAACTTCTTAATGAGGTTAGTAAGTATTATGAGAGGTCATAGAAGAGAAAAGTTAGTGTGGACCACAATAAGGCCCACAGCGTCATTTTATTTACTCTCAAATTATCTTTTTTCTGTCAAGTATAAAAATGTTAATGTCATTTTGTGGGCTGCCGGATACTATTTTTTAGTACTTGTCATATAATAGCATATTGTTCTGATATTAATCTAGTTGATTTATTTTCTCTTCTATGCTTTGGAAATATCTACATATTATCTCAGTTCTAGAGCAAGATAAATAGCTAACTATCAGCATATAACTTGAACTACCCAGGTCTGAATGCAAAATAGAAATGCATTAATTAGCATTCAACTAGCATGGCCATTTGCTATATTTTCATCCATTGAAAACATTGTATATTTTAGTTCCTTATCAATGATTAAAACAATAATTGAGACAGTATCAAATGGCTGACTATTCAATCCCTCGAACCCTAGAAATAACATATAAATTGTGAATTTTAAAGACTAGTTTCATAGTGATTGGTGCAATAATAACGAGTAGGTTCTGTGGCCCACTGACTTGAGGACTCAAACAAATTGGACCAGATGTATAGATAAAACACATGCTGAGGAAAAAGAAAGAATGATTTTAGAGAGAAGGAGCAGGAGGAGGGTAGGCTTTTAGTGGAATTACACCCAGAGATTTGATACTAATCTGTCCTCCTTACTTCTCAGCTTGTCTGCAACAGTATTCAGCAAAAATATTTTTCTCAGAGGCTGAACTTGAAAGTGCAGCCATTTGAGATAGAAAGGAAGAAGTGTGCCCCTCATAGATAATGACATTCTTAAAGGGTAGGAGATTTCTATAGAAATCAAGATATCAAGCTTGCACCCAACCCAGTAGCACTTTATGCTTTTCTCCTAAGTCACTGTAAACATCCTATAAGCAGAGCTAGCATTCCCAGACACACTCAAATAGCTTTTCCAACACAGAAAGAGAGCATATAAGCATGAATTACTAAAATAAACACTACAGATTATAACCCAGGAAAATGGAAAATGAATCTGAGAAAGAAGAACGCATCAGATAAAAATAAATATTGGTGCACAAAGAGGCCAATAAAGTTTATAAATAAATCCAAATACTTATTGGCACATGATATGAAAACACTAAAATAACATGAAACTGAACTACCAGATAATGTCAACATGGAAGTATTGGGGCAAGAAAAAGAAGGAAATTAGAAGCTGTTTCTGAGATGAATATATCTAGTGGCATGAAAAACTCTAAATAGTGATAAAAATATATTTAAATAGGTGTGTTAAATATTAAAAGATAATCATCAGAAAAGATAGTGTGAATTTCGTTTACACACAATGCACACACAGACATCTCAAATCTCTAAAATTAAAAAAAATGAATAAATGCTAAGAAAAATAGAAGAAATAAATCCTAAGTATATTACTAATGCCAAAAAAATGTGAGGAGTGAAAATACTACCTGAAATGACAGACTCCTGGAATATATGTGCAGGTAAGGGGGATAATCAATAAGAAACACAACCGTAGATCAAATCCCAGTTATATGCTGCTTATAAGAGACACATTTAATAAAGAAATTGTTGTATTTAAAGACATGGAAAAGTATTTTTCAGACAAATAATAACAAGTAGAAGCAAACAAAGAATTACTAACATCAGGCAAAGTAGAAGTCAAGGTGAAATTCTGCATACACCTTGAATTCCATAGACAATACCTATCATTTTACTTCTGCCTGGAGAATGACCTTTTATTTTTCTTTTAGTGCAGGTCAGTTGGTGGCACATTTTCTCAGTTTCTGAAAGTTCTTAATTTGCCTTTATGTTGAAGGGTGTTTTTGTTGCGTATGGAAATCTCAGTTGGCAATTATTTTCTTTAAACCTTTAAAGAACTCATTCCATCGTTTTCTGACGTTTTGTGGAGAAGTCACTTGCTAATCGTATTGTTGCTCCTTTGAAGGTAATAAGTGATTTCTCCTCTTTTAGCTGCTTTTAATCTTCTTTTTTTTCAGTTTTTAGCAGTTTTGTTATTCTATGTCTAGCTGTTGTTTTCTTTTGTATTTATGCATTTGGGGTTTATAGAACTTCTACAAACTGTGTTTATTGTCTTTCATCAGCTTTTGGAACTCATGGGGATTATTTCTTCAAATATTATTTCAGTTCCTTTCACAAATGGATTCCAATTGTCCATTGGTTATACATTTAAAGACTGTCCCATTTGTCACTTATGCTCTTATATTTTAAAATTCTTCTCTTAAAATTTACTATTCTTCTCTCCACGTCAGTTTGTATATTTTCTATCAGTGTATCTTCCAGCTTACTGGTCTTGTGTTCTGCTGTGCCAATATGCTGTTAAACCTCTTTCTCAAGTTCTTAATTTAATGTATTGTACTTCTTGGGTCTAGAATTTCCATTTTATTTTTTCTAAATGCTATTATCTTGTTAAATTTCCGTATTTCCCCAATTTTCATACACACACACACATACACATACACTCAACCACCATATTTCTATAGTCCTGCCTCTTGGCTCTCCTGGTAATTTTTAAAAGTGAATATTGGGTATTGTATGTAAAAACTACAGAGGATCCAGATGATATCGTTGATCTCTAGAGAGTTTCTTTCCTTTCTGCTGTTAGGAGGCTAATCACCTGAATCCATTCAGAGACTGAGCTGAGGTGAGGCTGGGTTATGGTTTTGGTTTTGAGAGGTTCCATCTCACTCCAGTTACCATGTCCTCCCAGGTCAGAGTCATTCAGAGCATTCACTGAGAACCTTATGCCTTCACTGGAGCTCCTCACCTGACTGTCCCTACATTCTAATATGAATCGCCTTAGAAGGGAAAGAAAGTTCCCTGATTCATTTCTTGGCCTGTCGTCTTTCCATTTTTAGACTGTGACAAATGCCTTAGGAAAAAGCCTCCTGCGAATCAAACTCAGTTTTCTGTCCACCATTCTCACTGGCGTCTTGGCCAACTTTGTATTTTCAGCCCCCAAAGAGCACCATAAACTGTTGGTTTTTCTGTCTCTCAGCAATGGCCGTTTGCCCAGGCAAAGTGCTTATTCTCAGATTTATGTCCTGCACTCAGATTTGGCAATTCCCCAGAGGAAAAGGCAGCTACAGAAGCTCAGCTCAATTCTTTCAGTTCTCTTCCCCTTAGGATCTTGGCCCTGGAGAACTGATTGTGTTCAGCAGCAATGCTTCCTGCATTCTAGCTGGCTTATTTTCAGTGGCTTCAGTAGGAATGTTTGTCCTCCAAAACCTCCTTTAAACTTTCTGGAAGTAGAACCTCTTGAACCAGTTTTCTGAAAAAATATTTATGTATAGAAATATTTGTTGAATGTTTACTGAATTATATACTATTTTACTTATTCCTCACAATAAATTTGAGGAATATATGTAATTAAAAATATGTAATTTTTAATCAATGAATTAAAATTACTCCCCAATCCACATAGTCTCCCAAAAGCAGATTCTTACAGCACCTCCCTGTTTTAGGAAGGGAAATCCCGGGCTTCTCCTACAATATCTTCCTGATGCTGATGACAATGAAGGAAACATAGTGCACTTTCAGAAGCCCCAAGTCAGAGAAATTTGTGACTCTCTAAGAAGTTTGCACTTGTCTCATGGATCAATTCTGGGGTGCCACACTCTTTAATCTCTGTCCAGGTAAATCTACTGGAGTAATTTGTAGCCAACCAGCCATGGAAAAAAAAATGTGGGAAATAAATTACCATAATTGTATCATACATAACATGGATTAAGGATTATTGATATGCCAAACTCTCTATATGTATTAACATGTTTAAAGCTCCCAGCAGTTCTATGACCTAGATCCCTTATTTATTCTCATTTTACTGAGGTTAAAACTAAGCCTCAGAGACAGTAATAACTTAGCCAGGCCTCATAAGATAGTAGGGTGAATGGTTTAGCTCCAAAGCCTGAATGTTATCCACTATATGCTCTGCCTCAAACGTGAGAAGCCATTCTCTTTTTCTCGATTAGGAAACTAAAACACCCCAACTTAGGAGAACCAAGGAGACAAATTTTTGTTGATATCTTGCAGTGATTAAATCTAAAAAATTTCACCTTTATATCTAGAAATTTATATTGGGAAATGATTCACTAATATTTTACTCTTTTCTATGTTTTACATTATTAATACTTTCTCTAAAAAATACAACTTACTCCATACATTTGAATATGAAAATATTTTTGGACACTATATGTAAAGATTTTACATCAATTTGTGAGTGAACAACAAAATAATATATTCTATATTGTAGAATACAACTCTAAAGAGATGGAACAGGGCCTATTTATGGGATGAAATCTTTCCATTTTCTATGATTTTTATTATTACAAGTTGGTTACAATGGATTCATTACCTTATGAATGAAAATAATTCTGATTCAAAGATCTCCTCTGAGGTATAACAAATTAGAATTGTAGAAAAAGATCTACTGTATCAGAGACAGTTATGACTGCCCCTTTCCATTTTCATAAAAAATGAAGTTCTGCAGCAGATGGGCTTCAAAGATATTTTAAAGATTTAAGTGCTAATGCTTGGGAGAATTCCACTGCAAACAGTTCCTTTAAAGTACTTCAGTGCATGCTGGGCTGTGGGAGGGACCTGAAGAGGCCTCTTAATCTTGCTTAGATCTTTCCATTAATAGAGTGGTATAAAATTGCCTTCAACATTCATGAGAAAAGTAATCTTACTGAGAGAAGCTTGACTTCTTCCTGAATTATCTTCCCCTCAATTAAAATTTAGTAAACCATTCTAAATAAAGAAACAAATCCAGCTGCAATGGATGAGTTTCAGTTTGGGGTTATTTTATTAAATATTGAATATTTTATTTTTTGAAAGCATATGGCGTACAAATGTTGAGAATTTCCAAGGAAGCCAACTTCTCATTGCAATAGCATTTCATTTTTTTTTTTTTTAGTGCATAAATAATTGGTTAAAGTTAAGTATTTAAAATGGAAATATCTTGTTGGAATTTCAGAGAGAAGTTGTATCACCACAAAGTTTGAGTCTATATAAATGTCTAGCCAAGTCAATGCAGGCTCACCATAGTCATATAAAGAATCATGGTAGTTCCAATTGTGAGGTTGTTAAAGGTGATAATCTATAGTACATATGACACATGCTTATGAGCATTCTTCATGCCACAAAATCTAGATGGAGGAGAATTTGGATAAGCAATTAACTAATTCAACATAAGCAAAGAAGTTGCTAAAGAAAAAAAGACAAATTCTTTCATCTCCAGAAAGCTACATTTGTTCCATGATCAAATTCTTCTTCACTTTTACCTTTTTAGTTATGCAAAATATTACAAAATAATTTCATATGCTAATTTGCTCCTGATGAAAATGTTTTTATACTTAAGAATTAGATTTTGAAGTGATATTAGCTTCTATTTTTCTTTATATTTTTTACTCTAACCATTACACAGATTAAGTGCAGAAAAATCAAATCATGACAAGAAATGTAAATGAAACATAGCTTTGTGTTTACAAGAGGATGAATGTGCTTCTGGTTTTCTATCTTATTTTCACTTCATCCAACTTTGCAATGGAGATTTGGTATCTCATTATGAACAGACTCTCCTCTTGTCCATGCATATTGGGCATGACCAACATGATGAAGTAAATTCCATTCCAGGTTCTGCCACTTACAGGTAATCTCGTATATGTAACAAATTTTGATAAATCACACCTTTGTATCTGCAGTGTGAAAATAATTATAGGTATACTGTAATATATTTGTGGAAGTGAAGTTAGTAATATTTTGAAGTGACTTTTTAAATGATAAAATCCTACAAAATTGTTAGTAATTATTTCTACATTGCTCCTATATTGGGTCATGGCAAACTCTTCTCCCTGCCTCTCTAGTTTACAGCTAGCCAACTTCACTCCCCTCCACTTTATTTTATAGAGTGGGGAGTCCAGCTGTGAAAGCCTCCACTAAATTAGATGAGTAGAAAAACAAAGATCAGGAGCAACGTTCTCATTCCATTGTTGCCACTCACCCAAGTTATCCCCGCCATCATCCCACATTTATTTCAAGAGTTTTACTTGATGAATTGCCTCATAAATCAAATTGAGGATTTACAAGAAGTCTTTTTATTTCATAGATTTAAATGTAGATTGAATGCTTGGGTAAATATTGTACCATTTTTATAAAATACTAGCCTAACCAAAATACCATTAAATAGTACAGAGCCAATAAATAAACCAGCATTCCAATCCAGACATATTATTAAGGGAGGAAGCAATCAGATCTATAAAGGAGTTCTACACTATAGGAGGGTGAACTCTTACAAGCCAGATGTTTCAGTTTCTGTGTGGCCTTTGTATAACACAACGTGTTCTAAGGTACTTTGTAGTCACTAATTAGTAAAGGCTCACTTAAACCAAATACTTTTGTTCCTCCCAGTTCTGAGTGATGTGCACAATTTACAATGCTCTAGCATTGACCTTCAGTGGCCTCTCAGATGAATAATGTGCATCTGAGATGGATGGTTTTCTTTGATATCAACAGTGTCCCTAAAGTAAAAAAGCACCACATTTTGTTCTTATTTTTTCCTGTGCTAATGTCTTATCTGTTTGGTGTAAATTGGAATCTCAGAATTCTTCAATATTTTGGTCCTCTTCTAGATATGTTGCTATTCCTAATCCGTTATAAGGAATGCTTGATGCGGAGTATTTTCAGACATCTGGTTTAGTATAGATTTACCTTGTGTTGGTATCTTTGTTAGATGTTTAGAACTGAAAAGTAAGTAAATGGAACAGAGAATAGAGCCCCACAAGGATCAACACATATTTACCGAGGATTTCTTTGGAAGACTTATAGAGTGGGAATTACTCTGGCTCCTGCTGTGAAGGTAGTAATGACCTGACAACAAAAATGGTCGTGTACGAGCGTTAGTCAAGGTGAATTAGAGCAGTATAAAGAAAACTCGCTTTGGAATCTGTAGACCTAGTTTAGAATCTTTACTAACTATCTGACTCTGGTGAATTATGTAATCCCTCTAAATATCAATTTCCACTGAATAAATAAAAGTATTGTCATTAATGAACAATTCTGAATAGGATTAGATTTTTTTTGTCTTAATCATACATGTGTGTATCACTTGCTCTGTGACAGGGGCAATCATCCAGGCAGTCTGGTTCCCTATCAGTAAAATGCTGTGAGTTCCCTTGAAGGAGCTATAAGCCTGCAGGAAGGAAAGTGCTACATAAATCCAATTATTGTGTGGAGAATGGTAAGGGACAGTGCAGTTAAAGTCCAATTATAATTTAACAGTAAGCATGTGCTTTCAGAGAACCAGATGATGGTTTTACTAATGTCTTCTCAAGCCCTGCAAATTAACCAAGATCCAAGAGCAGTTTCTGTGAAAAAACATGATGTGTTAGTCTGCTAGGGCTGCCATAACAGAATACCACAGCCCATGTGGCTTAAACAACAGAAATTTTTTTTCTCACATTTCTGGAGTCTAAAGGCCCAAGATCAAGGTGCCGTCGGGTCTGGTTTCTTTCAAAGCCTCTCTCTTTGGCTTGCAGATGGCTGCCTTCTAGTTGCATCCTTACTTAGTCCTCCCTTGGTGGATATGTTGTCTGTGTCATAATTTCTTCTTGTAGAGACACTAGTCACATTAGAGTAGAGCCCTACCCATATTACGTCATTTTACAACAATCATCTCTTTAGAGGCCATATCGCCAAATACAGCCGTGTTCTAAGGTATTGAGAGTTAGGATTTCAATGTATGAATTTGAACTCTTCAGGCCGTAACAAATGGTTTTCCACAAAATCCTAAAGCCAGTGTCATTGGGGGCAATCTCTTAAGCAACCAAAGAGAGAATGTGAGTGACTGTGTGTGTTGGGGGTAGGGGTAATCCTGCAAAGGAGGACAACTGGGTCAGAGTGGGCAACCTGTTCCGGGACTTTTACTTCTTCATATTAATTCATGCATTTGTCACTAGGCTATATTTATATATACCACATGATTTTATTGTGTTGCTCCCTTTTGCTCCCAGATAACCCAAGTAAGTACAATATTTGATATGTGTCTCATAGGAAAGAAAAAAAAAAGTAAAGTACGAATGTATGCAGAAAATGGATAATGGTCCTAAAAGAAATTCTGGTGGACCAATGCAAATTTTTACAATAAGAAAATATGGACTTATGGTAAATGTTGAAAATGAGAACTACAGATAAGCCTTAGTTGTTTGACATCCATGACTGTGAGAACTTGAGAAAATAATAGAAGTGGTTATACTTTGTGGGATCATAGATTTTTAAAAAAGAAAAGCCTCTAAAACTTATTTAACTTTACTAGCATGTATTTGGCCAAATACAGCCTTTCTGTTCATATTCATAAGTTAATTGCATTATCGCTAGTCATGCATTTATGGTTTTATACAAACGAATAATAACATGACTGCTATGGTGCTACTTGTGGTGGTGTTTTTGTTCTTGAGTAGATAAACTACAAGGCAGTAAGGTGAGAAGTGTATTCTGCTAAAGGAAGTGATTCTCACTGTATATAAAACACTATGGTGTGTCTTTGATTATGGACAAGTTTCAAGTCTTTGAAATCTAACTCAAAGTAAACACTGAAAGCATTGAGCAAGAACTTTCATTGTAAAAAATGTAGGAAGGAGTGGGATACAAAGAGAATATGAGTTTCATATACTCCTATGCCAAAATCAAATTTTAAAATATTATTAGGTATTTATTCATGGGATTAAATCACTAAAGACATAAGTGCTTTTTAGTTGGCTGAGTAAATCAAATATCTCTACTTGATTTCATATGTTACTTATTTGCATTGTTAATTTTTTCCATATATCATTTTAATCAAAGGTCAGAATAAACTCAATTCAGCGTAGCTATTTGCAAAATGCAAGACAAGAACATTTGAACTATATAGATAATGATTCATAATTAGAAGTCTGATAAATTATTTTTTTACATATCTTAAGATGCATCTTTGGAAAAGTTTTAAAAGACATTCCAAGCAATTTCTTTTTCATGAAAAATTAAGGTTAATACTACATTAATATAAAATCTCACTCAAAATGCACCATGGTTTGAGTTAAAAGGGATGAAAATTCTCTTTTCACTAAAGGTACTTTTTAACTGTCTCAGTGTGTAGTTTCTTATTTTAAAGGAGGGAAGCACTAAACTGTTATATACCAGCTGTTTAAGGAGAAACCCTGTTTTTCTAGTTTCAATGAATCCCCCTAGCCTATATTCTATGGGATATCCAATGATCTCCACTCTTACTTATTTTACTAATTCCTGTTTCTTATTTCAAGTTTTTGCTCCAGCAAACTCTAGATTTCACCAGCATCTCATCTCCACTTATGATTATCTCTTTTTGTTCATCAGTGACCCAGAGGAAGACTCAGACCCATATTCTTGTTCTCCAGGCCCATCTCTCAGACTACCCCAAGGACGTCCACTAGGCATGTGATGTAACAGGCTTTGCTGAGTTTTGAAGCATGGCGGGGTTTTAGATGGAAACAGTGTAACTAACTTAGAAATGAATGCTGGGCCCTCCAGCCACTCCACCAACAGAAATTCTTTGTTAGACAATATCATCTTCCAGCTATAACTTCTTGTCATTCCTTAGGCTTTTGTCTCTGTGTCTCTACATTTTCTCTCTTCTTTATTGATTCTCCCCTCTATCCAAGCCTGAACTCTTGCTCTCTACTCATCTTGGTAGACTAGCTGTCACACTGTCAAATCTTTCTACTTCCAATATGTGCCCTGTTAAATGCTTACACAATGAGGGACATTGCCATCAATCCCTTCCTAAGACTTTGACATTAAAAGTTTTCCATGTCATCTGGATCTAAGAAGGAAAGACATTTTAAAAACTTCTCTGGGAGCCCACCCCCACGGTTGAATGGTTAAGTTCGTGTGCTTCACTCGGGCAGCCCAGGGTTTTGCCGGTTTGGATCCTGGGCACGGACATGGCACCTCTCATCAGGCCATGCTGAAGTGGTGTCCCACATAGCACAACCAGAAGGACCTGCAACTAGAATATACAACTATATACGGTGGGGCTTTAGGGAGAATAAAAAAAAAAAAGAAGCTTGGCAGCAGATGTTAGCTCAAGTGCCAATCTTTAAAAAAAAAACCTCTCTGGATTATGGGGGCTGTGCTGTCAGTGCCACCATAAACTGTCAGAACACTGACATGTGATTATTTGGGCAGTGGGAAATGAATGGATAAACAAATTTCAAGTCATTGGTTTAACCTATAATCTCTGCTTATGTCCTTTTTCTTTTCAATCTACAGAGATAAAATAATGATCTGAGCCAATTTCGCTTTTATCTTTTTGTTCTCCTTTGCCCTGATAGGAAGACCACCTCACTCTGTAACGTATAGGATTTCAGGCAGATTACAGGCTGCAGAAGGAGGATGCAGAATCTGGTTAATCAGCCACTGAGTGATTCAGTGATAGCTGTTTGAATGAAAACATGGAATTCCTAGGAGTAAAGTTGAAACTAGCCTAAGGGATGGCTCTGAGAAGGCTGTGACAAAGCAATTTGCCTGCAGACCCCATTTGATATCCTGCAACATCTTTTCTTATGATTTAACCTTCGTTAGCTGTGTATTTCCCTTCTGCACATTTTGAAGTTTGCATTAAAAAATCATGGCATAGTAAATGGTTTTAATGCAATATTAAGGAAGGTTAAGGTTATGATTGTTTAAAAAACACTAGAATTTCAGAAGTGTGAGAAGGGAATGGGAACTCAGGATTGCTGGAGGCCATCACTTTTGTCCTGTTTACTTTGTTCTAAAAGGGTCAGCCCTCGGGAAAATCAAGAAGAAGGTGAATAAGTTCCTTGACTTTTCTGATCAAATCACCTTTTTCCCCCAAATTTAGTGATGCTTCTCTGTGATCGAATGTCTTTTCAAGAAACTTTATCTCAGTTTGTTCTTCTTTAAATATACAGTTTGCAGATAAAACACTTACTTTGCGTTTACCATTTGCTAGACATTGCATTTAGCATTTAATATGTAATTCACACACTTCCAAGAAGTAGGTAATACTACTATGATCGTGTTATAAATGACGTATCTAAGATTTAGAGAAGTTAAGCAAATTGCCTAAGATCAAAGAGTCAGTTAGCGGCAATGTTGTATTGAAATACTTGCACAGTATTTCCACAACCTGAATTCAGAGTGTTACCTCCTGTGGTAGCTGGTAGCTGCTAAAGAAGGACTCATTCATGTGAAGTGTGTGTTTGTGTGTGTGCCTGTGTGTGTGTGTGTGATTACTGAGGGTGAAAGTGTTGATGATCCAATGGAAAAATATCTGTAGCAGTGACAGGAAACATGGTGATGTTTTGTGATGTTGGCAAGTGTAGTCGGTATAAGGGACAGGGTGAGGTGGCTGCCCTGGTCATCCAAAATCCCGCACCATTCTCCTCTGCTTAAAATAGACTGTGTTCTAACTCCGGAAACATTCATTGACCAAAAACTGAAAATGTTTCATTATCAAAGAGAGAAATCAACTGTTGTCTATTATACTAAAAATGACTTGCTAAACGGCAACAACAGAAATAACAAACAATCATGGGAGAAAACATTCATTCATAAATCTTTATTAAGAGCCTACTGTATGCTGTGTACTATTTTAAGGATACAATAGTGAAGACTGATATTGTCTCAGTTTTAGCTACTTTTGGGGAAATACAAGAAAACGAAAAATTATAAGGAATAAGAGATAAAAAGATATCAATAAGAAAATTAAAAAGAAAAGAAAAAAATTGGCATCAACAATGAAAGGAGAAGCTAGTCTAAACCTCTACCTGTAAGAGATAACTGTCTTGTACTGTAAAAGTTGCACCAAACCAAGGACAGGCTCAGGTAGTATAGACCTTTACAGATCTTAAACAGGTGGTCTATTCTGGAAATGGAGACTTAAAGAGGGGGACTAAATCCTTTGTCTGGGTCAGCAGTGTTCTTGGCAGGGCATGGATGAGTACAGCATTGTAAATCAGTACAGAAATATCTTGTAGTTGCAAGGAGCGGGGAGAGGGGTCAGGGGAAGAGTTCACTGAGAGCCATGTAGCTCTCTGCTTTCCCCAAAGACGAAACACTAATTTAAGAGAACTCAGCAAATTTGTTGAGAAAAACTCTGAAACAAGAAGCAAAGAAGCACTCATTTAACTCAACCCTGTGTACATAAAATTTATTTCACAAATTGTAAAAAATAATTATTAGACTAAGAAAATATAACTTTCCAAAATTTAAATTTCAAAAATTAGGTGTTCATAAGCAAAACACCTAAACTGACCCAAATGACTGGAAAAAAATTGGGAAAATTATCACAGAGTGCCAACCACAAAGTACTAGCCCCAAAAGGATCCAGAGGGCATGTTAACAAATGTCCATAGACAGGTATTTCAAATGCTTTTAAATGCTTTCCACAACACAGAGAAAGAAGAGAGAACCCACCACACCTTTTTAGAAAGAAAGCATGACATTACTATGAAAACCTTCGAAAGATAGTTTAACAATAAAGAAAAAATAACCACTGACAGATTTAACTATGAATATCTACACATTCCTAAGAAAGCAAAGAAAAGTAAGTATATGTTCGTTTCAATAGATGTTAAATAGGAATTTTTAAAATTTTAATATGTATCCTTCATTAAGACTTCTAAATAAAATCCAAATAGATAGGAATTCTTTAACACGATGCAAGGATGATTATAATGCCTGTAACTAACGTTTATTAAGCACTTACTATGATGCCTGGCACTCTTCTAACAACTCTTTCATATACTGTATACAAGCCCGTGATCTAGGTCATATGATCATCCTTATTTTACAGATAACAAAACCATGGCATGGAATGCCAAGTACCTTTCCAAGGTTGATGATCTAGTAACTGGTAGAAGTAGATAGAAACCAAAGTGGGCAGACTTTAGAACTCTTACATGTAGCAGAAATCATCTTTAGACAGGGTGGTCCCAGAACACTCCATGTATGGAGAACTGCATGAAGGATGCTTCAACTCTCTTCGGAGAAGCAGCAGGGAGGGGAGGCAGGCTTGAATAAATGAAAAAGCATTTTGTTCTTAGAAAGGAAGACAATATTGCACGTGTATGCAAAGCTTTTTACATATACAATGTTTATTACAGCAATGTTTGTAAATATCCTAACCATAGCAGTGACTGGAAATATCCTAAAATTCCATCTGTAAACGAATGTTTAAATAAATTTGGTATATCCATATGATAGAATAGTATGCCACTAGTTTAAAAAACATAAAGTTGATTGGTATGCATTGACGTGAGAAGATAGCCAAGATTTATTGGTAAACGAGAAAAAGAAGGTACGGAAGAGTATATATAATACTCCAGTTAATCTAGAAGAAGGAGATTTATAGCTGTAAGTTTACCACAGATACGTAAAAATATGAAAAATTCTGTAAGGATATACAAGAAACTAGTAACATTGTCTAGCTCCGAGGAGTTCACCTGGGGTTTGGGTGGCACAAGAAGTAGAGAGAGACATTTAATTTTTAAGAATTTTTCTGTGATTCTTTAATTATAAAAAGTATATATATTAAAATGATCAGCCCAAGGGCTGGCCCAGTGGCATAGTGGTTAAGTTCATGTGCTCCTCTTTGGCGGCGGGGGGTTCACTGATTTGGATCCCAGGTGCTGACCTACACATCACTTATCAAGCCATGCTGTGCCAGGCGTCCCACATATAAAAGAACAGAGGAAGATGAGCATGGATGTTTGCTCAGGGCAGTCTTCCTCAGCGAAAAAAGGAGGACTGGTGGCAGATGTCAGCTCAAGGATAGTCTTCCTCAAAAAAAAAGGTCAGCCCAGGTGAGGCTGTGTTAGGAGCGCAAAGCAGCAGCAAAGAAAGTATCCGGAAAGGCCCTAAAATGAAGGATATTAAGCAAAACGTAGGAAATAAAAAGATTGGGAAAGATACTCATAGTAGTTTTCTAAATTGACCAGCATTTGACCCCTTACTATGGCTATGATGTAAATTCTGTAGCCCTGGAACATTCTTCTATTGTTCCTAAAAGAGAGGTGATAACATTTTAGTAATACACCACTAGTATTACTCTAGGAAATTATACACTTTCATGACCTACAAAGATCATTTTCACTTAAAAAAAACTAGCTCCTGAGGGATTCAAAAGTCAATGAAATCTATTGATTTTTTTCTATAACTGCCAAAAAAATCCTGTTTTTCAGAGCTATAATCTTATACAGACTACTCCAAACTTAATACAGAGCAAAACTTCATTAATTGGAACTTGGGGTGATATATACAGTATATTAATCTATTCAAGGAAATATTAATTTTACAATGATATCAAGCACATACAATAACTGATAGTAGCTTAATAAAATATTACCTTTTTAAAGATTCTAGTAAATACAAGTGTCTGTTCTCTTCTTGCATGTACTAAGGCCTCCTTAAATATGGTTCTGTCATAATAAACTTTCAAAATCACACTTCTAATTCCTGAAAAGTCTTCTGAATTATCAGATAAATATTTAGTGTTGTTCTATTGTTATAGATTTTATTCTATATGAATACTTTTTGCATTGCTAACTTAATGCTTGCCATGTGTGTTACTTCTCAAACAAATCACTTTATTAAGTAATCAGATAATTAGTCCTCCAAGTATGATAGCTAACTTAGTGATTACTGCATATTTCTTATATTAAACAAGAAACTCACAGACTCAAGAAAAAATTTAATAGCAGCTTTCACAATTGAGTGTATGCTAATTAGTGGAAGCTTTGGGAAAATGTATTTTAATTTCCAAATACTGAGAAATGTGAGAGATCAGAATTTGCCACCCCAAAATGTGTCTCTTTGGCTTGATTATTTTTAAGAACAAAAGAAAAAAGGACTCAGGAAGAAACTTTGGCCTTCCCCTTAACTCTCTAAAAGAATTTAAGATAGAGGGCCTATTCTAGGAAGGAAGTATCACCATAAATAACTAAGATCTAAAACAAACTGAGTGTGGTAGACAGGGAGGAACCGACCAAGGCCTATTTGATCAAAAAAGTCCTTTCTGTGTCCCATTGTCTCTGCAAGGAATGGCAAACATTTGTTTACCAAACATTTGCTTTTCCATCTCCTTATGAGTTGCCTTTCTTCCCTCCAAAGTCCCAAGCCACTACCCCCAGCATCCTCCTTTGTCTTTAGATGAAGGTGGTATGCCAGGTGTTGGCTTCAACCATTTTGGCAAGTTACTCAGTTTTCCTGGGTTTCTTCCTTGTGTACATGTTATTAAATTTGTTTGATTTTCTCCTGTTATTTTTTCTCATGTCAATGTAATTCTTAGACCATCCAGAAGAATCTAGAGGGTAGAGGAATATGCCTTCCTCCACTACAGAAGATAACTCTATAATTCAGTGTTTCACGTTTCCTCCTAAATTAGTCAAGTCCAATGATAGTAATGAAATCTACGACCTCTAGGTTTTTTGAAACGTTGGTGATCACTGCACGGTTGTGTAAAATGTTGATGTAGAAAGTCGGGAAAAGCACGAATATGTTTTGACGGCATCATATCGTCTGGAAGATATTTTTCTGAATAAATTCCAAAAATTGCCCAGGGTTATTTTTGTCATTTGCCTCTTTCTTTTAGAAGTTGGTGCTGAAAAAGCAAGATAAAAATAGCAATCACCACTCCCTAACAGTTGAATATTCTCAGTGACTGAGCTTTCGTTAGTTGTGGTTTTATAGTATTTGGAGCTGGTTTGTTTAAAAAGAAATACATAGATGCATTCCTTGGGTTTTTGTTGGCATGGTTCACCTCTTTTGCAAGTCTCTTTCTGTGCTGTCTACCGAAAAGAAGAAATATCAACCCAATCTCTAGTGTAAATAAGTGAATTATGAGAAACAGTTTGCTAATGTTTCTTTGCTAGAGTGAATTTAAATTTTTAAGCTTATTAAATTGCCTAGATATTCTTTACTATTTATTTCTATTTTGTCAATATAAGAACAATGTAGCTTTTATAGAAAGTTTTGAAAATATGGAATATGACATATATATAATTCTTTTCACATTCCCATACTCTGCTATGGACCTCATAAACTAACTTCTTTATTTTTTTTCGAAAACACTATGAAGGAATTAACAATAAGTATGTTTCCTGGATATTCCTCCCCAGGACCAAGCCTTGTGGAACTCCAATGGTAAATGATAATCCTAAAGAACCAGTAATGTGACAGCCAAGTTACAGTCAGATGATAAAAGAAAAATAAGTGATTTTATTTATATGTAACCTTTTAAAATATTTAAAAATATTTGTCCATTTACGCATTCATTCATTCATTCATCCAATAAATTTCACTACGTGTCTAACATAAGCCAGGCAGTAAGCTAAGTGCTGGTTACACAGTGATGAAAAAATAGACATCTGTTTCTGCCCCCATGGAGCTTAGAATTCCCAGGAGAAAATAGATAGTACAAAATAAAAATCAATGAATATCTCATTATACATTATAAATTGTATATATTTCTTTTTTAACTGCTTATTTTCCTTTTAATATGTCATGAAAGTATTATTTTTAAAAGTCAGATCATTCCTCTGCTCAGAACTCTCCAGTGACTTCCCATCTGATCAAAATAAAGTGCCAGCCCCTCCCTTGGCCAACAGGCACTAAAGGCTGGCAGCTGCTCTTCTTCCATTGCTGTCTCCTTCCTTACCCGCTGTAGTCACACTGGCTTCTTGGCTGCTTCTCAATCACACCAAGCCAACTTCCACCCAAGGCAAGGCATTGTATTTCCTAGTCATTCAACCTAGGAAGCCCTGCCTCCAAAGCCTTAAGGTCTAACATGTTATTTACAACTTTCTGAGGTCTTCACTGGCCACCCAAATGAATAAGCCTGTCTTCCAAACCAGCCTTTAATTTACTTGGTTCTTCTTTATAGCTTTTAATACATTGTGACATATTATATTCTCATATGGTTACTGTCAGACTCTCCCTTCTAGAACGCTAGCTCCATAAAACTAGGGATTTGTTCTCTTCATTGCCCTATCTCCGACATCAAGAACGCTGCCTGGCACTTAATAGGTATTTAATGAATGTTTGTGGAATGAATGAATAAATAAAATGAAAAAAATGTAGATGAATACACAGTTTCCCAATCACTGAGGGCTTTTATTTGCAGCTTTAGAATATTTAATGATACAAATACATCATAACTTAATGAATCTCCGGTTTTTAGCCATTAAACTAAATTAATTTCCATTTTTTGCCTTGTATAAACAATGCTGCCAGGAGCTGCATTGAGGTTAAATCACCTGGTGTTATTTCTTTAGGATAAATTCCAGAAAATGGGATTTTTCAAAGACTATATAACTATTTGGCCAATATTAGATAATGAGAAAATATTTATTATTGCTAAGGAATGTCTATATCTGAAATAAACTGAAGCTCATTGAGGAATTGGCCGCTGGGCCCTCTGTCCAACAGTAAGCTTCAACTCAAATTATTTGGGGTGCATTTCCATGCCTCTAGTCACGGTTTCTGTTGAATTCAATTTTAAGTTTTCTCCAGTCACAATTCTTAACCACAGTTTGTCTAACTAGGTAACACAAATGTGAGTTTTAATGTGTATAATATATATGCCTCAGAAATTTTTAAAATCTCACTTCTAAAAATCCAATAACTTTATTTTAAGAATCAGAATAGGAA
The DNA here is from genome assembly GCF_037783145.1 of Equus przewalskii. NCBI lineage: Eukaryota > Metazoa > Chordata > Mammalia > Perissodactyla > Equidae > Equus > Equus przewalskii. The sequence continues at coordinate 18,091,305 of NC_091854.1, forward strand.
ACATAAATAAGAATACATATAGTGATCCATCCACAACTATTTGACTGGGAAGTAGATTAAAATCTTAAATTATTGCTGAAGTTATCTAAGTTGAAAAAGACTCAAATATAAGAGCTGAAACCAATCAAAGTTTCTCATGTCAGCTGCACTATTTCCTAAGGAGATAATCTATGCAAGTAGTATTTATCATTTAAACAGTCCTGATTCAAAGACCATTGATGATGTTATATTGCCAAAAGAAAGAACTTCTAACTGACAGGTTATTCGGCATGAGAAGGAAAGAATGAAGGAGGCTATTTGCATTTAGCTCACATTTTAAAATAAAGAGAAAGTAAAGAGAACAGTTTCCAAGTTTGACATCAATCCTCCTCCCTTTATTTTTTTTTTATCAAAGCTCTGTTTTAGTTTAGAGAGAAATTCTAAATTGACATTTAAATGGTGGCAGGCCAATTCTCCTCTGCCTTGCGAAGCGGTCTCTGGAAATGTACAATTATGCTGTCATCTTTAGCACTCCACATTGGACAGAGTTTAATTATTAATGTGTTTCCCTCAGAGAATGACTCGATCATGTCACAACTCTAGACAAATACAGCTAATGCAAAATCATAAAATATTCACTTGAATACTGCTGAACTGACAGGAAATTAATTCTATGAACACTTTTGATATTACCAGAAAATTAGTTTCAAACGCATAAGACTGAAATAAATGTGTTCATAATTTGCTCAAGGGTAACGCTCATCTTGCAATCAGTTGGTGTCTTTTTATAAATGTTACAAGTATTCAACATGGCTTTATGATAAAGAGGACAGCTAATGTAATGTATTATTTGTAGACAGTGTTTTACTTGTAAACAGCAGGGAGTGAAGAATTGCTCTCTCAGAAATATTTAAACTCCAGTAATATTCTGCTATTTATCATTTTGTAGAACTGAAGAAGCATCATCAAAAAAATTTGTTTTTCAGAGACTGAGAAGCTTAAGGAATGGTAATGGGATTTCAAACTTTTCACTTCAGATCACTCTCCCATGTCTTATAGAATATCTGAAAATGATTGAAAATGATTAGTAGCTTATGGCTACTTGGTGTCCGGCATTGGACAAATTAGAGATTTTATGTCTTTTGACAGTTAAAAGTATCCCTCAAAGAAATTTATTCTCTCCTCTGTGTTTGTCCAGCAATTTGCACAAATTTTAATGTATTATTCTGTAATTATTTGTGGACCTATTTTCACACTTGCTTAACAAAAACCTCCTTGAAAGTACAAACTTTGTCATGGCCTCTATCTTTGGTGTCTAGTCAAGTGTGGGACGCAAAGGCTATATGCATAAGTTGTTTGGTGTATATTTAAATGAAGGGAAAAAAGGATAAATGAAAAGAATCTCACTAAAAATATCAATGGGGAAATAAAATCAGTCAACATAAAGTAAAGCCATTTTTACAATAGAAAATAATCTCTAAAAGACATTTTTAACTGTATCTCTGAGAGTGGCTTGCCTAGCCATCAATGATTTCTGCTTTTCTGGACACTCCTAACACATAAATGTAAGCATTTGATGGTCACAATTTGTTATCTGGCTACAGCTAATTGAGGCAAGCTAAGCTAATGAGATGTTTCTGCCTCAAAATTTGAAATTTTGGGTGTTGTTAGAGGTATATCATATTTGACTGTATTCTAGTGAGAAAGTCTGCCAATGCGTAATGAAGTTCACTCTCTCCTGCCATGAGTTCCAGCGCCTCTTTTCCTTCTATAAAGGACCGTTTTAGCTTAAGCTAACCGTAGTCTGTTTCTATTGCTAGAAACCAAAAGAAACTTGCTTCACATAATAATGTATGACAAAACATGTTTTGACAGTCTCATTGTACTAATTCTATATTTTTAAACAAACCAGGTAATCTATATTGCTATGTCTAGAGTTTTCAGGTCTTTCATGCTTTTTCCGTATACTGATCATACATTTCACATAATGTGAAAAAGGAATTATTATAATTGTCAGACATTCATTTTATACCATCTGCAAAGATGCTGTAATAAAATATTAAAAGAGGTATGGTTATTAATGAATCATACCAGTGAATTTTAGTTTAACAGTTTTAACTTATTTTAAAAATTGCAGGAAATGAGGTTGTTCATTATGCCATAAAGCTACTTCTTGTAATGACAAATCGAATGAGAGTCTGAGTTAAATATGACTATATAAATGCAAAAAGAACCCAATTGAATATATTCATAGCAAGTGAAATATAGAAAATTAACTGAACAAGGAAAATCTTAAAACAATGGCTGAATGTTTTTTAAACTCAATGTTTTAATATTTTCCTTATAAAAAAGATTAGTTAAAATGCATACTAAGCTTTTATGCTAGTTTTTTGTCCCCCTTTTTTTTCAAGAATGGTTATTCATTCAACAAACAGGAGATCTGTTTAGTAGTTCATCTTGCAAACAAGTATTCAAAACCTACCATATGCCAGGCATCAAGCCAGGTACTAAAACGAGTACGCAGAAGAGGGCAAAAATTTTTCTATCTCCGGGTAGCTTTAAATCTAGCAAAGACAAGAAAAGTAACACTAAGTTACCATATAGATCAAAATATGACTGAATGTTAAGAGAAGTGTGCATTTAAAATAATATGAAATTTAGATGAAGGAAAAGAGGACATATTAAATAAGGAAAATTATGAGAGGATTAATTATTAAGATGGCTTTAACAAGATGGAATTGGGCAGGAAAGGATATTTTGAAAGACAAAGGTAACTCTAGTGACCCAGAACAATATGAGAAAAAGAATTTTTGCTGAAGTATAGAGCTTATTCAATGACCAGCATCCAAGGATGGTATCCCGAGTCTGGCTGGGAAGGAAGTTATCTCCCCTGCCCCCCACTCAACCAATAATCAAATCTTCTCTTTATATTTCCAAATAAATTTGTTATCTACATGTTACAGCAAAATTAATAGAGTTGTTTTCACTCTCTGTATATTTTTCCTCTCTTCCCACTATCTCTTAAAACAACTCCAATCAGATTTTAGTCTCTATCTTTTCTAGGTCACTAATAGCACCCACATTGTTAGCTCCAATAAGTAATTCTTTGTCCAAAATTCACTGACCATTAGTGACATTTGAATACTTGGTCATTCTGTCTTCCTAGGAACCTGTCTTCCAGATAACCCCACATCCTTATTTTTTATCCAACATCAATGCCCATTTTTTCTCATGATTATTATTTGTTTGCATTCTCTCCAACCTCTTAACCTCTTAAGTGTGGTATCCCAGTCTTTGGGTGACTTCTCTTTTTGCCTATTCCTTCTTTCTGATATAATTCTGTTTTGTGGATTAAAACACCAAATATAAATTGAAGACTCCAAAATTTATACCATATTAAGGACCCTTAATTCTTGACTCTTTTATCCAACTGCCCTCTCAACATCTCCATTTTAGTTATTTATAAAATATTTGAAAGCTGCACTTCTGATTGCTTTCCCATTCCAAACCATCTTTACTCAGCGCCTTCCCCTTCTTAGTTAGAGGCAACTCTGTTCTTCTTGTTACTCATATCAAGACTCATGGAGCCATTTCTGACTACTGTCTTTCATTTGTTCTCCCCCAGATCCTGTTGATGATAACTACAAAATATATCCAGACTCTGATTGTTTCTTATCACCATCACTGCTACCATCCTTATCAAACTCAATGGTCTCTTACCTAAACATGTTCTTTGTTTCTGCCATTGCTGTCCTTCAGTCTGTTGTCAATACCACAGCCAAATGGATCCTGTTAAAATATAAATCAGATCCTATCCTTCTTCTGTTAAAAAATTGTGCAATGAATTCCTATTTCTCTCAGAGTAAAAACCAAAGTCCTTAAAATGCTCACTGGCTGTTTCTCTACCTGGAATACTCTTCTCCCAAATATCTCCAGATTTACTTCTTATGATGGTAAGTTGTATGTGTCATCTTGGCTAGCCTATATTACCCAGTTATTCAATCAAAAACTAACCTAAGTGTTGCTGTGATGGTATTTTGTAGATGCATTTAACATCTAAAGTCAGTTGACTTTAAGTAAAGGAGACTCTCCTTGATAATCTGAGTGTACCTGATCAAATCAGTTGAAAGGCCTTAAGAGCTGAACTGAGGTTTCCCTAAAGAAAAAAGCCTGCCTATGGACTGCAGCATCAGCTACTTCCTAAGTGTGTAAGCCAATTCCTTGCAATAAATTCTCTCTCTCTCTATCTATCTACATAAAAATATAGATAGATATACAGATATAGATATACATAGATAAATAGATAGGTAGGTAGATATCTCACTACCACATATATTGAATATATATATTCGCTTCTTGTTATGCATGGTAGTTATATTCTATAAAGTCACCAGGAACACTGAATTAGCAAATACTGGACCATTGCTCCTAGGGGAAATATAAGGTTAAGGTCTACTCACAACACTTTTGAAAAACTGATCAACACATAACCTTATTTTATGTGTGCTCCTGTTTAAAGAAACCTTATTTACGATATGTTGTTGATTCATAGCAAACAGTACTATAACTCATGTCTGGACAAAGATTATCTAACACAAGCATTTTCTCAGTAAAGCACATCACAGACTTTTTGTGCTAGGGAAAACAAGATAGTACCCTAATATTATGTTTCGGGGCCATTTTAAACAGTGAAATCACCAAGAAAAAGCACAAAAATGAGAAAGAAACTGGTACTGAATAGACCATGAGAAGTAAACGTTTACAGTGTGAGAGCTAAAACAAGAAGGCCCACCATTGCTTTGTTGACTTAAACTAAGAACATGTGTGTTGGGTGACTCAGTTTTTTTACTGCTCTGCGCATGACTGCAAAAGTGGCATGATTATTGATTTGTATTGATTTGTAGCTTACAAATAAATTTTAGTGAGGAGATAAATTTTCAAATGTGGAATCCATGAATAATGAGGATCATACACACACACATCTGTGAATAATATGTATCCATGAATATATATGCAAGTAAGTCAGTGAACGATGAGAATCGAATACACACACACACACACCTGTCTCTCTCTGACTCTGTCTCATTGTTTCTCTCTGTCTTTCTGTCTCTCTCTCGAGGAGGATATTTATATATCCTATCGGTTCTGTACCTGTGGTGGAGACTTATCCAGTGTACTCCTTCTTTATCTACTTTAAGTCTTTGCTCAAATTTCAACTTCTTAGGCCCATTTTGAGCACTATAGTACTGCTAATCTTCCTTAGCCTACTTATTTATTTTTCGTAACACTTATCATGTTCTAACATTATATAGTATGTTTATGCTGCATATTTATTCATTATTTATTGTTTGTTGTCCATCTCCCCAGATTCAATGTAAACTTCACAATAAAAGGATTTATGTCTGCCTTGTTCACTTATGTATCATCATTGATAGAATTATATTTGTAAGATAATAAGTGTTAATAAACATTTTTCAGTGAATGATGAGGTACTCGATATAAACATTGAGTTTTAAGATAATTTACTTGCTGTTCGTTTCAGTGAACTTGAAACCAGATTATGGCCTCTAAATTTATTCTTTTTGGAAATTCTAGAGTAGGCAGCATAAAGTTTACTTAAATATATCCAGTGGCTATCTTTGTAACAACTATATTTCACTCTCTGGGGGCTCCAATCTGAGAACTGAGCTGCACAGCCATGTGGGGCATTTAAAAAGTAGTTTTGCTATCAAGAACCAAGAAGAGAGATTAAGTTAAAGACTTAGAAATGTGTAAATGATGATTGCTAAAACTGAATAAGTGTGTAAGCTCTCTGAGGAATAATATAGATAATTCAGTAAGAATGGAGAAGAGATAAAGAGGAGACTAGAGAAATTCTAAGATCGAATATATTTAAAAAGCAGGAGGAGGAAAATGAGATCATTCAGATATAGTAAAGAAAACACTATCTCTATCATCTGTCTATGTATCTGTCTACACGTCTATGTATGTATCTATCTATGTATCCCAGTGGGGAAGAGTTTAATACACCAATAAGGAAGACAAATTAATTTTTGCTTAAATACAGTGTTTAACACTGACAGAAGGGAAAAATTCTTCCATAAAAACATTATATATCCATTAAAACAAGTAGCACTTTCGATGTCTCACAAGACTGGCACATGGATTGGGAATGAAAGGTGTCCCTAACAAAGGCTGGTTTGCCTTATATGACTATTGTGCGTTGGGGGTAGTAGGGAAGGCTAGGTGCAAAAAGCCAAAGCCCCACTGATGGGGCGACTGAGAAATAGCCTGCATCAAACAGACGATCAGTCTCCCTCCATGAGATTTGCCAGCTTTTGGACCTTCATAAACTTGACAGCTAAAGAAGCAGAAAGTTAAAGGGCAGGATTTTTACTGAAAGTGTAACTTAGTCTAGCCTTTAATTTCTAATTTAACAAAGATTATCATCCCTTCATCCTAGTTTACTAAGAGAGGAAAGGGGATAATCTTTATGGGTGGAAGATATTAGCTGTACTTATACAGGTCTTTTATGACGAAATCTGGTTTAAAATTAAAAAAAAAATAACATACATGCAAGATGCAAGGAAATGTGACTAATAACCAAAGAAACAATAAACAACTGAAGCAAACCCTAACGTGGTCCAGAGATTAGAGTTAGCAGCAACAAGTAAAATATCAACATTACTGTAGGAAGGATAAGGAAAGATAGACAAAATTGGATGAAATGTATGGATTATTTCAACATATATTGAAATCTATAACAAATAAATCAAATAGACATTTTAGAAATAAAGTGTTTAATATCTGATTTAAAAACCCATTGGACAGGTTTAATAACTGATGTAAAAAAAGGTTAATGACCTCAAAGACATCAGTAGAAAACATTCAAAGTGAATTACAGAATAGAAAAAGAAAAAAGAATGGAAAGGAAAACATAGAGTATATAAACCTATGAAGAAAGAGAAATTTAGGTTTTGCTTGGTGGCGTACTACAATGAAATTTGGTGACTTGAAACTATAGTCATTTATTATTTCTTCACAATTCTGGAGGTTGACTTTTCACAATTCTGTGGGTTAAGTGAATGCTTCTTTCGGTCTGGCAGACTTGTCTGATCTCTCCTGGGCTAGAGGTTATGCATCTGGAGTTATCAGGTGGGTCGGTTAGGGGCTGGATAATCCAGGATAGCTTCCCATGTCTGGTATTTAGCAGGCTACAGGATGGCTAATTGTTGGCTGGGGCATCTCACGTCTCTTCTTCCAGGCATTTCCTTCTCCAGGAGGTTAACTCAGATTAATTCACAAGATAGTTTCAGGGTTCTAAGCACATGAGAGAAAACAAATGTTCAAGTGCTTTTCAAGCATTTGCTTGCGCAACAACTGCCTAATGTCCAAAGCCATTCAAATAGCCAAGACTAGATTTAAAGAGTAAAGAAACAGACTCAACCTCTTCGTGGGAGGAGCAAAAACCTCTCCCTGAAAAAAGGTGTACCTACATGGGTGAGAAAAAAATTGTGGCCATTTTTTGCAGTCTATCACGATTGGAAATTGAAATCCCAGAAGGGACGTACAGATGGATTGGATCAAATACAATAATTAAAGAGTTAATGGATGACAATTTTCCAAACTGTTAAAAGATATCACATCTTAGATTTAAAAAAACCAGAAAACCACATGCAGAACAATTTAAAAAATTAATTAAACAAACCAAAGCAAACATCTAAGAACACATTAGTTTGTTGAAAAACAGAGACAATCTTAAGAGTAGCCAGAGAAGAAAGAAACATTTCCTTCAAAGAAACAATAGTAAGAGATTAACTAACTTCTGAACAAATATTGTGAAATCCAGAAGATAATGCAATGGTATCTTTATATACTGAAAAATAAGTATCTATCAAAAGTAGAATTAAAGATGTGGAGCAAGTAGAATATTTGCATATTAATGGATGTGCATATTGGTAAAGTCACTTTGGAAAGTTATTTGGAAATACATTCAAAAGCTAAACATTTTAACTTCCCTGTAACCCAGCAACTTCATTCCTAATTACATAATCCCTCCAAAACTGAGGACATACGACCACCAAAATATATCTACAAGAGTGTTCATAGCTGCTTTCTTCATAACAATTGCATACTGGAAACAACCTAAGTATCATGCTACCTAAGTATCCAAGCATGGATAAATACAGTCTTATTTTTCATGCAATGGAAAAGTAATCTTGAGTTTTTAATATTCATATTTACTAGTTTTATCCTGAATGCCCACAAGAGATGATCTGGACTATACATGGAATATCATTATTCACTTAAAAAGCAGATAATGACTCTGTGGTTTCCGTCTCCCAATTCTTCCTCCTGGGGTAGCATGATGAAAACCAAGTCAAATATCCTACACATAGCAACTTTAGAGTCTGTATTACAGGCAAAAGATGGAGAAAAATTGATTTTCTCTGCTTATGTACAGGAGAAAGATGGACATGACTCTCTTTCTTCTCCCAAAAGAAGGGAGAAAAACCTTTTCTCCTTGACAAAGAGATGGAAAGGATTCTGAGTTCTCACTCCAACCTTTTGCAATATAAATAAAATCTCTCCAAAAGCCAGCTAGTCCCAGGTATCTTCAGATTTTGCAATCTAGAAATGTCTCCAAAGTCTTGGGCCCTCTTTTCTCTTGAAATGTAATTACATACTTATGATTTTAGGTAAATTTCTCTGGAATTCTCTCTCTGTATATATAATTACAAAGTTAATTCCCAAGGCTTTCTCTCTACCCAGAACCCCAAGCTTGCAGGAAAATTTATTCAGAAATCTCCTACTCTATAGAAACACAAACATATTTTCCCTATACTTCATACCAACACAACGATATGAAAGAATAAACTACTTCTAAACTCAGCAGCATGAATGAATCTCATAGATATATAATGAGGAAAGAAAGCAGAGACAAAGAGTATGTACCCTGTGATTCTATTTGTATGAAATTCAAGAAGAGGCAAAACTAACCTATGGTGATAAAAATCAGAATAACGCTTTCCTCTGGAGGGGGAGGTGAATGGTAAGGGGCACATGGAATTTTTTATGTAGATATATGTAGTGGTGTTATATGTAGAATTCAGTGACATTTACACTTAGGATTTGTTCACTTTACTGTATGCTATGTTTCAATAAAAAAGAGTGAATAAAGATATTTCTGAAGAGACTAACATTTCAGTTAAAGTAAAGAGGTCATACGTTTTGTGGACCCAATCAGAACAGTTTTGTCATATTTCTCCAACAATGCTTGTTAGTCCTAGTATAAAAATTGAAAATAAACAAGCAGTTGGATTTACCAGAAGATGGAATGTAAAAGATGCAATTGGAAATGCTGATCGATGAAGATTGCTTTCGAGTGCCCCTTGACCATGTAATTCATGCTCGGTAAATGAAACTAAAATAGGAGATTAAGGAAGACTAAATAAAACATCTTCTAATAATATTAAAGAATGTCTTCGAAAATCATCTCACTTAACCTTGCTAAAACCTAAGACAGTAAATTTTTTTATGTTTCCAGAAAATAAAACCAATGAAACACCAATGAAACAATAAGGTTACTTGTTGGTGGGTAAGGACTAGGACTTAGACTAAGGTTCAGCAATAATGCCCTTGCCTAGAAAAGTGTATAGCACCATGCTCTGTAACATTAAAATTTTGAAATAGCCAAAACCATTAAATAAATGGTAAGACATACATAATATAGAGTATTAGTAGGTAAAAAGAAAGGGAGACATAAAACGATTGTTGCTAAGTGATAAGTATAAAAAATAATTGTAGATTTTCTTAGGGTGCATTTCCTAAAAACAATCTTCAGGGAGAGCTTTTCATTCAGGAGGCTTTAGGGATCACATTCCAAAATGATATCTTTAGAGCTTGGGCTTGTGGCCCAGTGGTTAACATTCCGCCCTCTCTGCTGCAGCAGCCTGGGTTTGCAGGTTCGGATCCTGGGTGCATACATACCCACCCACCAGTCATGCTGTGGAGGTGTCTTACATACAATAAAGCAGAGGAGGATTGGCACTGGTGTTAGCTCAGGGCTAATCTTTGTCAAGCAAAAAAAAAAGGAGCATTGGCAATGGATGTTAGTTCAGGGTGAATCTTCCTCAGCAAAAAAAAAAAAACCTTCAATCAATTGAAGAAGCTGTGTCAGGCAGAGGGAGAAGATGAACTATGATGCAATGCAAAAGAAGATTTAGTTGATCACACGGGGAGTCCTTGAGCTGAGATGGTCTCCAGAGCTTCCCAAATCGAAGCAAGAGGTCCAGGTCTTTGTATTTCTACAGAGTAGTCATTGGATAAAGGCTTCCCTGGGGGTCAGAGTTGAATTGGGGCAAGGTCGCTCCCTCCAGCATGGTGGAAGGTAATTTGGAGGGGGTCCTTGCTCACAGTGGCTAGCTGAATGAATGCCTCAGTCTTGAAGGTAAGAGTTCTGAGTTGCACACCACTGTATCCATTACAGGCCACTCATTGTGCCACGTGGATCTACCTGCTTCTTAAAATTTGACCTTATATCGCAACAAATTCTGCAAGATCCTAATTTGTCTCCTTTCCTGGAGATCATAGAAGAGGAAGATTAGTGGAACAAATGAGGATCTTGTCACTGCAGCTGGTATTGGGCCCAAACTGCTATCCATCTTCTGCCTCCTCTACGATCCATGCTAGATTTCCCTCAGCTTCAGCCTGCACCTCTGCTAGTCCACGAGTTTCATCTTAGAGAGTGATCCAGACCCTCATCTCTAAACGGTCTAATTCCCAAGATATCATGTCCTTCTCAGGCTAGCGTGCTACCTTTGTCCATTTAGCTTCCAAATCAGGCAAGAGAGGACCAAAAGTTGCTTCAGCAGACCACCTCAGGTTCAAATACAGTCTTCACTTCTCATTTTAACTGCAGCTCTACCTTCTGCTAAAGATCAGTCATTTACTCATTTTAGTATGTTGATTCTTTTTCTTGACTGCTTTTGTTATGACATGAGAAGCCTGAAGTGACACAGTGGCAGCCATAGGTGAAAGTTTAGTGGAAATCTTACTGTGACCACTCATGGAAGTTCCCTCTGGGAACCAGATCTTCTACACTCACAGAGTCTAATGTTGTGAGGAGTAGAGGCACAAATTCCTCACATGGCCACAGAGAGTAAATCAGATGTACTCCAGCATCTACCCCTTGGTTCAGCAAGCCAGATATTCTCCTTTCTGGAGACCTGGCATTGATTTAGGGTATATACTGAGTCCTTGTGGATTGTACTCCACCCTTGCAGAAGATTATCTCTGAGTTGCTGTTACAGCTTCATCTTCAAGAAATTGTTCCACCACTTTATTATGCTCGTAGCTTCTGTGCTGTGATATGTAATGTGAACTGTGGATTCTATAATGAAGTAGCCAGTGTCACACTTCCTTTGCTATAGAGTGTATCTCTTGGTGGGCAATGTTACGTGGAAATACATTTTGGTGCATCGAATTCTCAGAATACCCTGAGGTCTTCTTTCTGAGACCCAGCTTCTCCTTCAGTCAGTGGGTAGCAGGTCTGCAAATTGTCTCAAGCCTTGAAACTGGGCAAGTGCACCCACCTTGAAAAGCACTGTTTGATCTTTAAGCAAGGAGGAGAACGAGACATTAACAGCAAGAAGAAGGTCATTTTGGTGAATGCAGAGGAACATGACTTCTCAAGTGTGTTGACTCAGCTGTCTCCATTCAATGTTTCAGGGTCTCACGCATTCTCAATCAGGACCTTGTTCTTGGACGAGGGAGATTTGACAGGGTTGAGAGTTCAACTCGTTGGAGCTCTACTTCTGTTCCTGTTAAATCTTGGGTCTGATCCTCAGTATTTTCTGCCCTCCAGCTTTAGAAGATACAGTCTGTTAGCTGCTAAGGAAGTCTTCTGGCTTTCACACATTGCTTGAATAGATTATTGATCATCTTTAGCCTTTAATTTTTCCCCCAATGTATCAATAGCGCCCAGCAACCCACATCCAATTTCATACTCCTTAAAATTACTAGTTCCTCTGTACTTTCCAAATTCCTGAGATAATGTACCAGCCAATGGGTTCTCTTACACCAATATCATTTTTCAGTTTATAACCAGTATAAGTTTTAACTATTACTCTACTACAACATGGCATGTGCTAAATACTTCACCTGCTATTTACCTACCACCAGTGATGAGGTCCTCACGATGGCCATGTAACCATTGATCCAGCTTCAAAATCTCATTTTCAAATCTGACTTGTAAAATACCTAGACAGCAAACTCTAATTTAGATTAATTTACTAATTTAATAGGATCTACTTATGTACTTTGGGTGCACAAAAAAGGGAGAATGCAGCCTCTACCCTAAAGTCACTTCTAAGTTACGTGAGTTGATAAACAAAAAGCAATCGTTGTCAGTATGATAACTACTTTAGCATTTGAGCTGAAGATATTATTGACGTTATTATTATCAAAAGTTACCGTTTAGAAAACTAAGACTCAGAGACACTGGGTTCCTGAGTGATCTGACTCCAAAAAAACTGAATAATTTTAAAGACTAGTGTTAGAACCAACTGAAAATAAAAATATACTCTATGTTGCTGGTCTTTTGTGCTTCCACATTTAAGGCAAAATACATGTGAAACAATTGGAGCTAATCTCTACTTGGAAAGCTCTGTGCTTCAGGAGAATTATCTAGTGATCAGAAAAATGCTATTATCCGTTGCTACTCACTTTGAAGAAATGGCAACCAACTGTTAGGTTTTAGTCGTCTTTTGTACAGGATTCTATTGTATAGGATTTAACAGCAGTCAGTCTATTAGCTTTTGATCTTTGAAGAGTCAATTAAACATCTTACAGAAGGTAACCAGCTTTGTGTCTGCTGTTCAGTTGGAAGGAGTCTAGTTGACCTGAGGAAAAGAGGTCATCATTCTCTGAGCTCATTCACAATATTCTTCCACACAAAAGATAGCTTCAAAAGGAGTCGTTAAACATGCAAATGCAATAAAAGATGTTACACATCTTCCCCCTGATGCATGGCGCAATTAGTGCAGTGGACATCACTGCAATGGATATCACTGCAATGGATGTTCTTGTCCTGTTCTTCAAACTGCTGAGTTAACCGTGTCTGTCATTCTTTAGTTTTCAGGAAGTTCTTGGAATTGGTCAATTATATATTTATTACCTTTTTTAGGAGAGAGAAAAATAAGATGTAATGTGGCAATGTGATTGGAAGATTTTTTTGTTTTCTTTTTGGCTTTTTTGGGGGAACAAAATCTAATTTCAACATGTAAATTCATCATTATACGATGTGTATGAGTTCATGAGTTTAACTTTTAAAATTACAACTTTGCACAGCACAAGCTTTCACTTACGAAGAATGTTTTACTGTCTTTGTTAGGTATTCCTTTGTTTTGATGTTATGAAATCAAATTTCTCTGCTGTCTCAGTTGCTGACTGGTCAACTATTGTGTTTTAGCAATTACTCTTCCTTTCTCCTCACTGATTACAAGCCAAATTATAAAATGCTGGAAGCATTCTCTCTTAAACCAGTTTTCAACTTTAAAGCATGAAAAGCTTGTTGTAAAGATGGAATGAATTTACTTCTTTTTTTTCTTTATATTTTATACTAGCAGTTGAAGCCTGCAGCAGTTCCCGTGTGTCAGGTGAATTTAACACCAGACCTGAGATTATAATACAAAATTTCTAATTGAGGTTCATTTATGAATCCCAGCTACTGCTATGAAGCTTCTTACTGTCACAACTGAATTAAAAAAACAAAGTATAAGACTCTTGTAAATGTGAAAAATTGATTATAATTATTTCACTAATAAAAAAATTGAGATACAAAATATAACTATATAAGGGTATTAATACTTTTATATATTTATGAATTTTTGTACCAGCATCAATACCAACTAATTTTAATATCATCCAAAATTATATCTAATACAGCAGAAAATTAATTAACAAATACATTAAGCAACACCAAGACTAAGACTGATTACAAGGAATCATTATTCAATATATCCCAACAGGCTGATTTAAAGCACTTGCAGTTTGTTTTTAAGTATGAATACTTCATTATTAAGTATAAGTAAATTTTTCTAAAAAATGAATAGTAAGATCACTTTTTAGACAGATGAATAGGAAGTTTTTATAGAGCATACATCTAGAGATACAGACTGAGTATGTGGATCTGGAGCTAAGGAGAAAGATCTGAGTTAAAAGGACAGCTATATCAGTTAATATAAATCTTAAGGTGAAGGAGATTGACTATGAAATAAAGTAGAAAAGATAAAATGTAGAACTCTAAAACACAAAAGTACTTAAAAAGTATAATGAGAAAGATGAGTCAGGCAATGAAACTGAGACTTACTAGTCCAAGATTTAGAACAACCACAGAAATGAAATTGGAAAAAATTGTTCAGACAATTAATGTAGTCATAACCCAACACATATACAGATAGTTCAGCTAAAATTAGGAGGATAAGTGGCCATTGTGTTCAGGAATCAGAGGAGTGACTTCAATAGATGATATTTGATGTGAAAAATGTGCATCTATCTGACAGCAAGATGAAAGAATACATAGGGTAAAATAGAGACTCTAGAAATTATAGATATGAAGAAATGTAGTAAAATAGACTAGAGCTAGAGAGCAAAGCTATTAGGGAAAGATTATTGTTTGTCATTTGGGGATGAGAGGTGGTTCATCAGCTTTCTATGACATAAAGGACAACTCGTGGAGAGATAGAGAAAAAAGGTATTCATTGATAGTAAGATTTTTCCTGAAAAGATGTGAAGTAGTGAAACAATATTGCTTAGGAAAAAACTTTAGATAGGAATCCAAGACAGGAGGGCAAATCCGTCTGCTTCCTTTATGAAAGACAGGGAGGTAAAGAGGAGGGCAGAGAGAGAGAAAAGTAGATGATGATTCAAGATATAGAGGGAATTATTGTCCAATAGGTGCAATTTCTCTAGGGAGCATGACGCAAAGTCATCAGCTGAAGGGAGACAGAAGTAGAGATAGAGATAGAGACAGATAGACAGAGAGAGAGAGAGCAATGAGAGAAAGAGAAAGAGGTGGAGAGGAGAAGAGGAGGGGAGGGAATCAGAGAGAGGTCAAAATTAGAATGTAGAAAAAAACCGGTGAAGGTTTTGAAATTGGTTTTAGGGGAAGTAGACACATAGACAGATACTGCTGAATATCTTTGATGTCTCATTTAAGTTTGGAACGTAATTATTTAAGGTAGTAATTTGTGAGACCATATGGATATGTCATCCTTTAATTAAATAACTGTCCTCCATTATTAGTATTATAATTTCAACCATAAAAATGAGAATCTGGAAATTTTGATTGTTTTCTAGATATTTAATTATAAGATAATATAAATGTAGTTTTAAAAATAAGATCTGAGTCACAAAACTTAATCAGATACATAGAAAATAATTGGCGAATATATAAGCATCATTAAAGATCACATCAACACAAAAAATAAATTTTTGACATGATACATACAGATATGCATACAGTTATATATTTCATTCTACTTTAGAAGATAACCTGGATCTATGAATAAGTATTTTCCCAACTATGAATGATAAAATGACACATATGATGACATACAATATATTATACATTATTTATACATTGTAAATTACGAAAATTTGAATTAAAATTATACACATAGTATATATTAAAAGACTAGAATTTTCTTCCAAATAGCTTCTATTCTAAATTTATAGCTCTCATTTAAGGAGTAAAGTACTGTGGAAGAGTTGTTAAGTGACAAAGAAATATTTCTTTCCTTTAAATAATGAGGGGCCAACTCAGAGCACAAAAACATCTGTTTAAGCAAAATGGCAAACATCTTTATATTTGGCAACATAAGCTACCCCAATCATAGCACAAAATGTTTTCATTTTACCTCATACTAACACAATAATGAAAGAATTCTGAATTGTTATGTTTACAAAAATCTATGCATTTTTGAACTCACTGCATAGATGAGTCCATGAAGTTTTGCCTCTCATATAATATATTCATTACTTTGGTTTCCAACTTTTATCCAGAATTATAAAATTTCAACTAATCAGAAAAAAGCATAA
Organism: Equus przewalskii; assembly: GCF_037783145.1. Lineage (NCBI taxonomy): Eukaryota > Metazoa > Chordata > Mammalia > Perissodactyla > Equidae > Equus > Equus przewalskii. The sequence continues at coordinate 18,107,385 of NC_091854.1, forward strand.
ACATCCATCTAAATGATGTTCTTAATTATTTTTGTTTACATAGATTCTGGGCGGTATGTTGGCTGATCACATTGCTTTGCAGGTAGAATTCTTTTATTAATTTGCGACATCCTACTCACGTGGCTCAACAGATCTCAAAGGAAATTCTTTCTTTAAAGATTTATAGGAGGAAAAAAAAGGAATTGATGAACAAGGCAGGTCCAAGCTTTAAAGTGACTTATTTTACCAAGTGCGTCACCAAACCATTAGAAGTAAATGCAGTTTTGTTCCAGAGAGAAACACGGAAAGAAGATATTTTGCTGTCATGACCTCTTCTTCATGTGTCTGTGTTGAGGATTCATGAGATAAGGTATTTCTGCACTGGAACAAGAGAAGAAAAGACAATCTTGGAAAAACAGAAAGGGCAAAATTGTTCCCAAAGTAACAATTACAAATAAAAGAGGAGAAACTCAAGGTTGATGGGAGGATAGGCTGCAGTCAGGTTTGAAGCTGAGACAGTTCCGCAACTCACTTAGCTGTTGTTCACTATAGTCTGGTCTCTAAAAGGGACCTTGAATACTTTTGTCATGCTGAGTTGTGACTTGGTTAGTGAGGATGAGCCTCAGGCTGGAACTTGCAAGTACTCGGTGCGCATGTGACGGAATAAATATCTCAAGGAACTCACTTCAGTGGACCCAGAGTCCAGAGTAGGCAGGCCTTCAGAAGTTACTTTCTTCTGTTCATTTCACGCTTCACTCGGCCCGCCACTTACTAGGCAGCCACTGTGTTCAGAACACAGCAATAGAGGATAAATGTTAATGCGACCATGCGCGTTTTGGCCCTACTGCCACTTATCCATGTGGCCGTAACCTCAATCAGAGATACAACTGGGATCCCCATTGCGTGTGTGATCAGAGGATGACTCCTGGCAAATTGGGATGAAAAGAAAAAAAAGTTTTGCTTTTGCATTCAATTTGCTATGGTTATAAAGACCCAATCATTGTATCTTTTATGATTTGTTAAAAGGATTCAAGGTACAAGGGCCATTGTGGCAGAAGGCATATAGTATTCATAAGGCACCATATAGGGAAATAGAGAGGCCCAACAGCTTGATCTCTCTACCCTCCATCACTTTCGACAAGTCAAGTGTCTCTGTCCTGGTGTCTCTTCCTCGTGAGAAAACACAAAAGGGGATGAATAATCCATTTATCCACATAATAAATTTTAGACTTAGTTTTTATCTGTGAAAATGAAAAGAGATCTTTGGAGCCACTTTTAGAAGTCATAGGTTCCAGGTCCTGTTGTCACTTACTATCTGAACTTGGGCAAGTCATTTAACCTTTCTGAGCTCGAGTTTCCACGTCTATGAAATTGAAATAATAATGGCTAACTCACAAGGTGCTGTGGGTCAAATGAAATACTGTAAGTGAACAAGTTATGAAAGCCGCAAAGTATAGTACAGTTTAAAGTATTATTACTGACTATAGTTTCTCTTTTCTAGCACAACGGGTAAGTAAAATTAGAATCCTTTTTCTATGCCTCCTTTTCATAAGTCGAAATAGAGTTTATCCATGGAAAATAGTGTCATTAGATGCCCAGAACTGGACACAGATATAGTCATCTTCATGACTTAAATAGTTCCACTTCACTCTTTAAATAAAATATCCCTGGAGAGAGATCATTGACTCCACAATGTCTAATGGGCCTTACTTATTTTGAGTTGGGGAATCTTGTGAGACATAAAGCAAGACGCTAAACTCTCAATTTCAGTATCACCTTTTTCCTAGTCTAAATTTAAGATTGAAACTTGAGGTTAGAGTTAGGCATGTCTGTATGAGACTTTTGAAAATACTTTTTTTGTAACAATAGACAAAAACATTTAACAAGAGAATATTCACAGACATTCCAACCCTGGCACCAACATCCGTTACCCTATAAAGGCAAATCTGGTTTTGCCTGCAGAGATTCTTTTCTCTCTTGCTTTCAATAAAGAATTCTGCCATTGACAGATCCATTCCTGAGAGTTTGATATAGAGAATGGACTCATGAGGAGAGAGAATGAATGGCAGAAACAGAAGGAGGAGTGAGGAAGAGAGAGAGAAGAGAAAAGAAGAGGAAAGGAGAGCAGAGGAGGAGAATGGAGAGGTAGGAATAGCGGATCTGTACTTCAAGGACAAAATTAACTCTTTGGAAAAAGGAAATAATAGACATAAAAGGAACGAGGGGAGGGAAGGAAGTAAAAGATAAATCCTCAAAAACTCAGCTTCCACAAAATTTTGGGTTATTTGCTGAGAACGAGGAGGAATAAAATTAAAATTAAAATTTGAGGGAAAAGTAGCTGCCACCAACGTACTGAAAGAGTAAGAAGTAAGAATGGAGGATCTATGATGTATATCACTATGCCCTGTGAGTAGAGGTTTGATTTTAATTACATTTATTAATTATTATTTCTTTTTTTTTTTTTTCAAGATTTTATTTTTTCCTTTTTCTCCCCAAAGCCCCCCGGTACATAGTTGTGTATTCTTCGTTGTGGGTTCTTCTAGTTGTGGCATGTGGGACGCTGCCTCAGCGTGGTCTGATGAGCAGTGCCATGTCCGCGCCCAGGATTCGAACTAACGAAACACTGGGCCGCCTGCAGCGGAGCGCGCGAACTTAACCACTCGGCCACGGGGCCAGCCCCATTAATTATTATTTCTTGGGCTGGATGCCTCAGCACAAAGCTGGGCTGTTATATGATCCCAGGTATATTCAGTTGACATTTTGATGTATTCAGTGAATGTCATTCAAACTGTATCAACGAAAAATTCATATATTTAAAGGATGTTCCTTAACTATTTACTCAGCTGTATTTAGTCAGATTTATAGTGAATAGAAAGTATGTTTCAGACAGGCTCATTTCATGCATCCTTTTTCACATGTTTTTTTAAGATTATTTTTTCTTCATTTCCTAGCTATAGTAATTTCATACTAAACAAACGAAAAATAAAATGCCTCATCAAAATTAACAGTGAAGAAAATTTTATTCCATTTTATCTAAAACTATTTTATCTAAAATTGTATCTAAAATATCTTCTTTGTAGAATTTTATTAAATACTATTAATCATTCTTTCTCTGCAAAGGCTAATATCTATTACATTGAACTAAAGGAAAATTTGATTTAATTAGGCTCAGAAAGTGACAGCACTTTGAAATTCCTTTTTCAAATGCAATACTATCTAATATTACTCCACACCTACTGTGTGCCAAGCACTATCCATGCAATACTTTTAAACCATTTTGTGGAACACTGACGGTGTCTTAAATGAACTGAAATTAGGATGTAGCCACAGGACTTTGGTATAGACCAAACTCTTTCAAGCTGAAAAGTAAAGTGTTATTTTATAATGAAGAATGGCCCTTAAATATAATTGTTTCTCTTTACTTTCCAAGTTATTCTTGAAAGTTATTCCACCAGTCATACTGTAAGTGAAATATATAGAATTGTTTTTAGCTCTGAAAACCAGGTTGGCCTGTAGTGTCATTACTTTGCCAATGACAGAAATTTGACACACAGTATTTAATTTAATTAACTTTAAGAAAAATATTGTTGTTTATTCATTGCTGGGGGGCAGAGCTAAAAATGACCAGTAGTAATAATACTGTTGGAAAAGTGTCTTTCTGAAGGTGATGAATTGACATAATGCCCCTTGAGTTTCTTGGGAGAGTCAGGGTATGGATTATAGATAGGTAAGAATAGCAGTTTCCAGTCAATATTATGGGCTTTACACCTGGTTGGAAAAAAAAATCATTTCCCTGTAACTATTTAGTGTCCTGAAAACTTGAAGAGAAATTAAAGTCAGTTGAGAGCTATGTTTTCATACGAGAACTCTATCTAAGCTAACTCTCAATAAGATGAAAGAGTAGCTTACAGACAATTTGGTCTAAGAGACTAAGAAGATTGATCCTCCAAGGACTTTGATACGAGGGAAGTTTAGAAGGTAAATTTAACCTTAATATCATTTAAGCCTTCTTTTGGAACAGTGAACTTGATTTTACTGACTTATAAAAACTCTCCCATTGTTTCTCAACAGAGTTTTCATCTTAACGGGTTATTAATATTGCCAGTGCTGTTTTATTGAGAAACAAAGCTGGTGTGAACACATTGTAAAGTGAATACTATGCAGTTAGCGGTCACAGAAAACTACTGCAGGTGAAAGAAGTTATCTGGAACACTATTCTTCTATTTTCTAAGATATATAGGACTTTGGTGTTCTCCTAGTATTATGTCTTTCCATCCTTCTTCACAAGAAGGCCTTTCCACTTTATGTGGTAAGAAGGAAATGAAGTGACTATTTCAACAAATGTGGAATAGAGCTAGTAAAAGCAGAAAGCATGGTTTGTATTAAGAACAAAACACTATAAATTCCATTCATGTGTGTTATCTGAAAAAGGCAATTTTATAAGCTGTAAAAATCAGGATATGAATATAAAAATATGACTTCGTAATATGAGACTCCTTTGAACTGGATTTTCTTTATCACTGGTTCGAGTACTTGCCCTTTGAGCCCACTTTTGGGATCTATGATGCTATGTGGAAATATGAGCGACTGTACCACTCATTATGATCAAAGTCTGCCTTTTTTAGGAGGGTCGTAGCTCAAACTTTGCCTTTTTCCATATTGTTCAAATGGTATCAATAAAACTACTTCATAATTATTGTATGAAGTGATTACCTAAAAAATATTTTGGTTTGTATTTACTTGCAATGAACTTTAATTAGGAAATTATATCAAGAATGCGTGGGTGAGAAAAAAGGCATTTCCTCCCTCTGGGTTTAAACTTGTGTTCTTTGCCCCCTTGGGGACCTTGTGCTTATCTGTTTGTTCCTGTGTTCCAGCTGAACCTCACCCTCTTCTTACATCCCTTTGCCTTTAAACCTTCTCCCTTCTAGAAGGCTGTTGTGTTATTTCTTTCTTATTTCTTGCTTTTATTCTGATACTGCCTGACACATTTTTCGTACTGTATTTTACTTAATCTCTCCTGCACTCTGGGATCGGAAAGTCCACACAATAAGGTCATTAATAATGTTCTTCCCAACCTACAAACCCTCTTTCAATCACTGAAATTTAGAATCTTTGAAATTTTGGCCAAGCTATTGTTTATGATCTTTGATTAAAAGTCTTTTGTTTCGCTATATCTATGACATTAAATTTTTCTTGTTTTCCAAAGTCTCTCATTCCTTCTCTCCTGAGAGTAAGTAATTCTCTACGCTCTTTTTTTTAAAAAAATATCGTTAAAGAAATTCTCACCTTCATCTCTAGCCTTGACCTTTCTGCTATGTAAGGAGTTGCAAGGATTTAATTGCTTGCTGAACATTTGTACTTTAATGTTTTGCTGTCGCTTCAAACTCAACACTAGGAAACAACTAGCAGCGTTCCTTGTCAGACTAATTCCTGTTTCTCTTTTTGCTTATTTCTCTTCTCACCTCAGAACTATCTCTGGTATCTCGCTTACTTTCACATCCCAATACTGCCCTGTCTTGTCTATGCTATTTAACAAACAAACAAACAAACTTCTATTTATCTCCTTTTTCACATTCCTATTACCTCAACTCTAAATAAGTCATTTATCAGTCCTACTTCAGTCACAAGAGATAAAGTGTGCAAAGGAACTTGTCAAATAACTTTAAAGTGACAAACAAGGTTACTACTACTCCCATCAGCACAAAATCCTAACTTCTCTCCCTGCTTTATGTTTCCTTATTCAAATACATCTTGCATTTAGCCAACCAATTAATTTCCTGAAGATAATCGCAATACGGAATAATCCCAACTTTAAATTTCAATGTCTCCCCATTTCTTACTATAATCCCTAGAACCGATATTTAAGTCTCTCCATAATAAGACACCAATCTGCTTCCTTACACATCCGTCTTCCTGACAAAACCCACGTCTATGCTTGTATACCAAATATCCCAACTTCCTTACCATCCATGTTATAAAATACTATTTCCATCGTTCTCCAGGACTTCACTCTTCCATTCATGTTTCCAGATTCTTCAACCACCCAGATATAGCCTCACCTCTTTTTGCACTTGCTATCTGAAGTCAGCAGTTGAAACTTATTGCATAAAACATGGTATTGTTAGTGTTTTCTATGAGCATGTTTTGAATATCACTTTAAGTTTCATGAAGCAAAGAAAGATTTTAAAAGTTATTTTATTTCCCCATGATGTCCTTAAACAATGGACTTTCTGAAAATATTAGTTCACTGCTAATTGATGCATTATTTTCAAGAACTATCATCCTACTTTTGAGTAGAATAGAGAACACCATAATAGAATTTACATATTCTAAAACTGTAAAGTATTCATTTAATTAATATTCTCTTAAAATTGGTTGGAACAATAAGTAGTATAAGAATACTACCACAAGAATTCTTTTAGTTTATTCAGCACAAATCTTATTCTGCCAACATATCTGTTTACTATAATTAAGAAAGTTTCATGAGAAAGAGTTGAAAAACAATCCGTAGCTTGCCAACTAAAAGAAATATCCAGAATTTTAAAAAACCTGTCATAATTTCTTGATTTGCCTGGACTAAAGGATAGAAAGGAACTGAAATGATTTGGACCAACTGACCATGGCACCTGAGTTAATTATTATTGGGGGTGGGTATGCTTTCCTCATGCTAGTCGGCACTCTTGCAAAAGCCTGACATTGACTGGGCAGGGGAATGTGGGTGGACCAGGACAAATCCATTTCTATTATTAGAGAAATAACTTAAAGCACTGACTCCAATAATGGAGGCTCAGTGAGATCATTTGAGGATATGAAAGACAGAATCCTAATTTTTGTTATTTAGATTTTTCATGACAAAATTATGCATTTCTGGAAAGTACTACTTCTCCTTTGAAGGGCTATGTATACAACGTTGTGGAGAAGATCCTAATTTATTTCCAATACTTTCCTCAGAAGAAAATTTAACAATGGCTATATAGGAAGTTTACCCTAAGTCAAAAGATAAATGGTAATTGTATGTGTCATGCACTTTTACTGGTGTTTAATTTATATCAGTTTATTTAATACTGACAACAATCCTATAAAGAGGATATTATTTTTTTAAAGATTTTTTTTTATTTTTTTCCTTTTTCTCCCCAAAGCCCCCCGGTACATAGTTGTGTATTCTTCGTTGTGGGTTCCTCCAGTTGTGGCATGTGGGACGCTGCCTCAGTGTGGTCCGACGAGCAGTGCCATGTCCGCGCCCAGGATTCGAACCGACGAAACACTGGGCCTCCTGCAGCGGAGCGCGCGAACTCAACCACTCGGCCACGGGGCCAGCCCCAAGAGGATATTATTATTATTAACTTTAATAACAATGAATGGATTCAATTTTGTTTCACACTTTCCTAACTGATATCACCATTAAATAAAATATTTTAAATGTTATTCATGTTTGCTTTTATAGTTTTTATCCTTAGAGAACACAATGCAAGCAAACAGAAACAAAAGAAAACAAAAAAACCTTGTCCCTGAAAGGCGGTATGCAAAAAATTCTTTTAAGTAATTTGGCCTTGAGTAAATCCAGTCTTCCCGGTGTTTGGCAGAGTACAGAAAACATTCATCTTTGGAAATAAGACCAGGACAGAAAGTCCCAAGGGCAGATTGATTATGGAATCTTTTGCAAGTCAGCACCACAAAGTTGCCCTGTAGAAAGCACATGTGTCATGGAAGAAACAAGCTGTTTACATTTTCCAAATTTTAGAATTTTTTGACCATACTATTTGCCTAGTTTAATAAGCCACAGACATATAAAAACACACAAAGAAATGTATATAGAGGTGGCAAGGTGGAAGGGGGGAAATGAAAGTTTCTGAAAAAGATTGCAATTTGAAATAATAGATTTGTATGATAGTCTTCTGATTTGGAAATTCTTATTTAAAAATTATACAAGTCTGAAAACTTTGTATGACATGGAATGATGGTCTTATTTCACAGTGATAATTGATATCAATAATCTATAAGCATTGGCAGATTATTAGAGATTTTAATGATAAATGCTGCCCTTTCATTTATAGCATTATTTGGTTTTCACAAAGTACCATGCTGATAATAATGAAATAGTAGTTTGCATCTCCTAAGACCCTGTGTATCTGAAGATTGCAAAGTATTGCAATTAACATAATTTTCAAGCATAGAAAAGCACATATTAGTAGTATCTTAAGGATGAGTTCATTCCAGAGCTGTCCAGTATGACAGCCACTAGCCACATGTCTATATAAAGTAATCTTTTAATTAATTAAAATTAAATAAATATTCCATTACTCAATTGCACTAGCCTCATTTGAGTTCTCAACAGCCATTTGTGGCCAGTAGCTGCTGTATTGGACAGTACAGATACCAGACATTTCCGTCACTGTAGAAAGTTCTATTGGACAGTGGTGTTCTAGAGTTGTAGTCTTCAAAATGTAAAATTTATACTTTGGTGAATGAAAACTTTTTTAACATCTAAATATTTACATATAATGTGTAATATAAAATCAATATAAATATCTGTTTTAAATATAATAAACCAATTTATCAGCATGCTCTTATTTTATGCTAATTATTTAATCTTATTTTTGGAGGATTTTGTATGGATTAATATAAAGATTCTTACTTTTCCGTATCTTAATATCTTAAATATATGCATCTAATCCCTTCTGCTCATGCAGTGCCACAAAATACCTAAGCTTTATGTAATATTGTGTTCTATATTTGAAATATAATCCCCCAGTTTTATACTAAACAAACCCCAAAGAAATATTTTCGTAGCATATTGCTTTCAAATAATTAAAAATATCTTGCCTAAATTTCTGAACTCATCTTAGCTGGGAAGGGATGGGACACAAGGAAATCTTTAGTTTTTAAAGTTCATTGGTTTCTGAATTATTGAAGCACACTAAGTTTAAATCTAACTTAAAAGTGCAAAAATGCTCTTATTCCATGCTCTGGCTTAAAAATAGCCAAAGGGATTTTGCTCAAACTTGTGAGTCATTGAAATCCAAGAATTTTTACAAATGCATGATGGTTAGGTTAACTCTAATGTTTACAACTTTGAATACATTCATATAAATTAGAAACCTCACACTAAGGTGAAGCCACTTTTAGAGACAAGTATAGCCACCTAATGACCAAGAAATTATAGTCACTCTATAGGTCTCCACATTTTAATCTTTAAATGGTAGTTCAAGTGGATTGAATTCTGTATTAATCCAATTGGTACCACAAATTCAATCTGCATCTTGCTACGGAAAGAGATATAAATATACAGATATAAAAGTAGACATATGGACAGCCATGTCATGTTGAATGGAATTTGTCCTCTTTTTAAGGATAACATGTAATAAATGCCCTCAAATTCTGAAGAAGATAGCATTTAAGTGTCACATTCTCTTTTTATTCTGTTCCAGAGTATCCGCAAAGATACCAAAAGACTATCCTGTGGCTCAAATTCCCTGCAGCCTAACAGCCCATGCATGATAATATTGGAGCATAGAAGGAGGTAATTGAGATGGTGAAGTTGTAGGCTACAAGAAAACGCTTTTGTGATTTCTCCTCTTCTCTCTGTGAGGGAGGTAGGGTACCAGCCCCTCAAGCTGAATGAGTAGAAGTCAAGAGAACCATTCATAAACATTAGGAGGGTTTTCTAGAGAAAAGTGTTTGTTACCCATTCTCTAATGGATGTTTGCTGTACCACAGAAACTGATAGCTGATGGCAGTGCATCTCAGTGGAGGCCTGTGCGAATGCCTGGAGGAAATTGGCATGTGGTCCCCGGAGTTTGGAGGGCATGTGAAAAGCGACTATTGCCTGCCTTTCCAGTATGTAACTCTGAAGAGTTGGGAGGCTGGCAGCTCCAGCTCATAAGGATAGATTATGAGGAATAAGGGCTGTAGAAGGGCAAGCTAAACTTCCTTTACTCAGTGTACCAGGAATGCATTGGTTTCCCACGTACCAGGTGGTTATTGAAGAAGATAGATGGTTTTAAACCACCTTGAATGGTATTGCAGTCAAGAAAACTACTGGGATGAGGGATTTTAGCAGTAGGCTTTTGTGGGATATGTACTGCAGGGAACGGGAGTCAGGGGATCAGATCATAAAAGTTCATGGCTTAATTACGGAATCATGAAGTATGAAAAGTCCTTGGAGCTTTCTAAAAGCGTTCCACAACTGTACGCTGTGAAAGATAGAAAATTTGAATACATATCCCACAGAACATTAATAACAAATGTCTTTTGCCCCTTTCTGTCTCTGATTCCTCTCATGACTCTTGATTCTATCCTAAAAGATCAGAAGTAGCAGAAGATGGATGAGGCCATCTTATTTACAGGAGATCCCTTGGCTATGACTCAGACACTAGCTGGGGGAGGAGGAGGGGGTGGAAACTATCAGCTGCATGTTATAATGAACCTTTAACGCAGACAAGGGAAGTTGGTTTATTTCCTGAAAGTTACTTGAAAGCAATGGGATTTTTCCGAGATGTTGTCATAGGACAGAGAAGAGAGCAAATCTAGCATGTTTGAAGGCAGGGATTACAAAAAGTAAAGCTATTTCCTCCTTGTTCTCTCAACAAATTTAAACCTTTCAATAAATTTGTTACATATATATAAACCAAATTCTCTTCTAGAGGACTGTCAAAAATGAGTGTCATTGGTCAAAATGGGAAGTGGATGAGAGAAGATGGATGGCTATTGGTAATTCATCGCTGCTGCAAAAAGGAGGAAAACACACTGCAAATGCATAGAAATAGGTATGAATACTTATCTTAGGTCTTTCAAGTCCACTCAAACAATTTTTGTTCAACTCTTTCCAATTTTAAAATCATTTTCTTTGATAGAGGAGAAAGAAGTTGAAGAATTCTGTTTTCTCACTGTCATCTGTTAATATTATACTATTTCACTCAGAATATATCTAACAAAATTTCCCTTTTTTCTTTCTGTTTTTACTGCCAACATAACCCAAAGTTTTTGTTTGTTTGTTTCCGTAAGTATTTTTCCCCCTCAGGCATTGGCTCATATGAGGATAGATTTTTCTTTCACCTTTCCTTATAAAGTTTTGTTACTCTTTGGCTTGCTCTTCAAATATACCTTTTCTTCTATATTTTGTACATGTTCTTCTAAATTCTAAGCTTACTAGAGATGTCCATGTATCTGAATATTTCTGAACATCCATACCTATTTTTCAGTTCCCTGGAATCTTGAATAATTATTTTAGGATATCAGTTTAATAGCATTCTATCAATTAGATACAATGTCTTTTTTTGAAATCTATTGTTACATGATTAATATTTTATTTAAACTTCTAAAAAAGGTTTACTAAACTGTAGGGTGTATGTAATGCTTAGAAATCCATTTTTTAATATTTATAAACTTTAATACATTTGGGTAAATCTCTACCAAATGTTCAGTCAATTTCACTTTACCAACTAGTTCTTTAATATGAGTTAAAATACAAAATCCTATATATTCGTTTTGCAAAATGTGACTAACAAAAAAAAGTAAAATAAAAAGTTGAAATTCTCCACCATTTGCATTTTATGCCTCTGTGTCAGATTTGCAACCTCTTTTCATAAAGGCTTTTTCATTTTTTCCATATGGTTAAGTAGTCTTCCGTGTTTTCACAGGATTTCCAGATATATTTCAAACTTTTTAAATAGTTGCCTAAATATTTACCCATATTTTTCCACCTCCTGGTTTGTGCAGATTCCTTTAGGAATATGTACACGTTTATGAAAAAGTAATGATACTTATTTGCCCCTTTGCTTAGAATGGTGCTTTATTAGAAGGCTCTTTCTTAAATTTGATGTGCTCAGTTGGTTTTTAAGTCATTTTTCGCTGTTGTTGTTACTGACGTGATTCTTTATTGGATTATATTTAGAGAATTTCACTTATAAAATACACTTTTTGGAAAAAATTATGCTTTTATTTTGGGCCCAACAAGTGATCAACTTTGATAAATATTCCAAGAATAGATTGACACATTTGTATTTTCTGCTTATAGGACATACAGTTCTTAGAAACAAAATATACATATTCACTTGTATAATTATCTCTTTTTGGTACAGTTGTATTCAAATCACCTATTATAATCATGGCTTTAACACGTTCTACTTATATTCCTAAGAGGCTTTAATTGTGGATAGTATGAACTTTACAACTTCACACCTCAATACTCAGGTCTTCAAAGCACAAGTGACTTCTTCCATGTAACAACAATTTAACTATATCAAGTATCTAATATACAATCCACATTTAATTGTACTAATTGTATTAAATTGTCCTAACAATGTCCATTATACCAGTTGTTTTGATTTTAGATCCAATTGAAAATAGCTCATTATGTTCCATTGTTTAATACTATTTACTTTTCCACTCAAAATATTTGTGAGATTCTATGGTATTGGTTCAAGTAGTATATTTCATTCATTTTTAATGCTCTAGTTACAGAGTGTGTATATATATATATGTGTATATATATGCATGTATATGTGTATATATATGCGTGTACACACTACACACATATACTGAGTTTATCTATAAATTCTTTTGTTGACATTTAGGCAGTTCTTCGACCCCTTTTTATCATTATAAACCATGCTATTATGATTGTTTTCACAAATATCTTTTTTATGGATGTGGGCATATTTTCTCTTGTGTGTATAACTAGAAAAGTAATTGCTGTCTATTTGGGTAGGAATGTCTACACCTGCCATAGATCTTCCCAAATTATTCTTCAAATCAATTATACCAATTTATGCTTCCAAGAGCAAAGTATATATGTCCATTATACCTCATATCTGCCAGTGGTTGGTAATTTCAGGCTTTTAAACCTTTGACCATCTGAATGGCATGAATAGAATCACACTGTGATTTGATTTTGCATTTTTGTGATCATTGGTGAGGTTGAGCTTGAATGAAATGGCTTGCTAGCCATTTGTATTTCATATTCTGTGACTTGCTTCTTCAAGACCTGTGCATATTTTTGTTTTATTTGCTACTTCCTTATTGATTTGCAGGAAATTTATATACATAAGATTATAGAACTTCACTCATATATGTTGAAAATCTTTATCCAATGTGTGATAAATCTTCAACATTTATTGCATTTTTTTGATGCCAAAGTTTTTTTTTTCTCCCCTTTTACATAGACTTTATTTTCTAGAGCAGTTTTAGTTCACAGCAAGATTGAGCATAAAATACAGAGTTCCCATACACCTCCTGCCTCTGCCTCCTGACACACACGCGCCTCCTCACTATCACCATTCTGAACCTGAGTGTTAGATTTATTTCAATCAATGAACCTACAGTGACACATCATTTACATTAAGGTTGACTCTTGGTGTTGTACATTCTGTGGGTTTTCACAAATGTATAATGATATGCGACTACCATTATAGTATCATACAGAAGAGTTTCACTGCCCTAAAAGTCCCCTGAGCTCCAACTATTCATCTTTCCTCCCCCATAACCCCTGACAACCATTGATCATTCAACTGCCTATGTAGTTTTGCCTTTTCTAGAATGTCATACAGTTGGAATGATAAAATATGTAGCCTTTCCAGATTGGCTTCTTTCACTTAGTAACATGCACTTATTTTCCTCCTGCGTTTTCATAGTTTAATACCTCCTTTCCTTTTAATGCTGAATAATATTCCATTGTCTGGATGTACCATACTTTACTCACTCATTCAACTACTGAAGGGCATCTCGGCTGCTACAAACATCCATGTGCAGGTTTTTGTGTGGACATAAATTTTCAGCAAATTTGGGTAAACACCAAGGAGTGCTATAGGTGGCTATTATAGTCAAGCTATGTTCAGTTTTGTAGGAAATTACCAAACTGTCTTTCATAGTGGCAATATCATTTTGCATTCCCATCAGCAATAAATGAGAGTTCCTCTTGTGCCACGTCCTTGTCAGCATTTGGTGTTGTCAGTGCTCTGGATTTTGGCCATTCTGATAAGTTTGTAACAGTATGTTGTTGTTTTAATTTTCATTTCCCTAATGATACGTGATGTTGAACATCTTTTCATATGATTATTTGCCATCTGTATATCTTCACGGTAAGGTGTCTGTTTAGTTCTTTTGCTGATTCTTTAATAGGATTGTTTATTTTCTTATAGTTGAATTTTAAGAGTTCTTTGTAAATTTTGGATAATTGTCCTTTATTAGAATTTCTTTTGCAAATATTATCTTCCAGTCTGCCCCATGTCTTCTCATTTTCTTGTCAGTGTTTTTCATAGAGCAGAAGTTTTTCATTTTAATAGTCTAAATTATCATTTATTACTTTCTTGCATCTTGTCTTTAGTGTTGGACCTAAAGATTTGCTGCCACACTCAAGATTATCTAGATTTTCTCCTTTTAAGAGTTTTATAGTTTTGTTTTTTACATAGAAGTTTGTGATCCATTTTCAGTTAATTCTTATGCAATGATTATGTTCCGTGTCTAGATTCAGTGTTTTGCATGCGAATGTCCAGTTGTTCCAGCACCATTTGTTGAAAAGATATTTCGCTCCACTCTGTTGACTTTGCTCTTTTGTTAAAGATCGGTTGACTATGTTTATGTGAATCTATTTCTAGGCTCTTTGTTCTGTTCTATTGATCTATTTGCCCATTCTTTTGCCAATACCACACTGTCTTGACTGTATATAATTATATTATATACTATATAATATTACATATAATATATAATATATATTATATATATTATATTATAGCTCTACAGTTAGTCTTGAAATCAGGTAGCGTCAGTTTTCCAAATTTGCCCTTCTTCAATTTTGAGTAGGCTATTCTAGGTCTTTTGCCTCTCCATATAAACTTCAGAATTAGTTTGTTGATAACAACAAAATCAACTTGCTGGGATTTTGACTGGGATTACATTGAACCTATAGATCAAGTTGGGAAGAATTGACTTCTTCAGAATATTGAGTCTTCCTATCCATGAACAGGGAATATCTCTCCATTTACCGTCCTTTGATTTATTTCGTCAGAATTGTGTAGTTTCCCTTATACAGCTCTTGTATATGTTTTGTTACATTTGCATCTAGTATTTCATTTTTGAGGGTACTAATGTAAATGGTATTATGTTTTTAATTTCAAATCCCACTTGTTCATTGCTGGTATATGGGAAAATGATTGATTTTGTATATTAAACTTGTATCCTAAAACCTTAGTATAATGATTCATTAGTTCCAGTAGATTTTTGTCAATTTCTTTGGATTTTCTATATGTACAATCAAATCATCTGCAAACAAAGACTCTTTTATTTCTTCTTCTTTCCAAGTCTGTATAATTTTTATTTCCTTTTCTGGTTTATTTGATTTAACTAGACTTTCAGTATAATGTTGAAAAAGAGTGGTGAGAGAGACCATTTTTACCTGTTTTTGATCTTAGCAGCAGGAAAGCTTCAAATTTCTCACCATTAACTATGATGTTAGCTATAGGGTTTTTGTGTTTTTTCGGTATATGTTCTTTATCTAGTTGAAAAAATTCCCCTCTTTTCTTACTTTACTGAGAATTTTTATCATAAATGGGTTCTTGATATGATCATGCTATTTTTCTTCTTTAGCCTGTTGCTGTGGTGGATTATATTAATTGATTTTTAAATGTCGAATCAGCCTTGCTTACCCGGGATAAATCCCACTTGTTTGTGGTGTATAATTCTTTTTATACATTGTTGGGTTTAATTTGCCAATATTTTGTTGGAGATTTTTGCATCTTTGTTTCTGAGAGATATTCATCTACAGCTCTTTGCTTGTAATGTCTTTGGTTCTGGTATGAAACGCTAGACTCATAGAATGAGTTAGGAAGTATTCCCTGTGATATCTTCTAGAAGGGATTGTAGAGAATTGGTATAATTTCCTCCTTAAATGTTTGGTAGATTTCACAAGTATACCCATCTGGATCTAGTGCTTTCTATTTTGGAAGAATATTAATTATCAGTTCAATTTCTTTAATAGTTGTAAGCTGACTGACATTTTGTATTTCTTCCTGTGTGGTGAATTTTTGCAGATGTGTCTTTCAAGGAATTGGTCTATTTCATCTAGGTTATGAAAGTTGCGGGCATAGAATGATGCATAGTATTCCTTTTATTAGCCTTTTACTGACTATAAAATCTGTAGTGATATCTCATCTTTCATTTTTAATATTAGTAATTTGTCTCTTCTTTCTTTTTTTTATCGTATGCTTTTTGGTGAGGAAAATTGGCCCTGAGCTAATATCTGTTGCCCACCTTCCTCTTTTTTTTTTAATCCCCAAAGCCCCAGCACATAGTTGTATACCCTAGCTGTAAGTTCTTCTAGTTCTTCTATGTGGTATGCCGCCACAGCATGGCTTGATGAGCAGTGTATAAGTCCGCGCCCAGGGTCCAAACCAGCAAACTCTAGGCGGCCAAAGCAGAATGTGTGAACTTAATCACTATACCAGCAGGCCAGCCCCTCTCTTTTTACCTTGGTTAGCCCAGCTAGAGTCTCACCAATCTTACTGATTTTTTCAGTGAGCCAGCTTTTGGGTTCATTGATTTTTTTTTATTGATTTCTTGTTTTCAATTTTATTGGTTTCACTCCAATTTTTATTTCTCTCCTTCTGCTTATTTTGGATTTAATTTGCTCTTATTTTTCTAAGGTGGAAACTTAGGTAATTAATTTTAGATCTTTCTTCTTTTCTAATATATGCGATCAATGCTATAAACTTCCTTCTACACAGTGCTTTGCTGTATTCCACAATTTTGATAGTATGTATTTTCATTTAATTCAAAACAGTTTTAATTTCTCTTGAGATTTCTTCTCAGTCCCATGTGTTATTTAGATTTTGTTGTTTAATCTCCACATATTTTGGGATTTTCCAGCTCTCTTTCTGTTACTGATTTCTAATTTAATTTCCATTGTGGTCTGAGAATAGACACTGTATGATTTCTATCATTCTAGATTTGTTAAGTTGTGTTTCGTGGATCAGAATGTTATCCATCTTGTGAATGTTCCATGTGAGGTTGAGAAGAATGTGAATTTGACTGTTGTAGGATGGAGCATGTCAATTATATCTAGTCGATTGGTAGTGCTATTGAGTTCAGTTATGTCCTCACTGATTTTCTGCCTGCTGGATCTCACCATTTCTGATAGAATGGTGTTGAAGCTTTCAATTATAATAGTGGATTTTTCTATTTCTCCTTGCAGTTTTATCAATTTTTCCTCATGTATTTTGATACTCTGTTGTTAGGCTCATTCACATTAAAATTGATTATGTTTGCTTGGATAATTGACGCCTTTATCACTATGTATTACCCTTTTATCTCTAGTAGCTTTCCTTGCCCTGAAGTTGGCTCTGTCCAAAATTAATATACTACCCCATCCTTTAAAAAAGCAAATTATTGTCAGCATAGTTTATCTCTCTTCATCTCTTTACTTTTGATCTATATGTGTCTCTATATTTAAATTGGGTTTCTTTTAGACACATATAGTTGGGTCTGTTATTTGATCCCCTCTGACAATCTCTGTTTTTTACTTGATATATTTAGACATTGATAATTGTCTTAGTCTATTCAGGCTGCTGTAATAAAATACCACAGACTGGGTGGCTTATAAACAACAGAAATTTATTTCTCATCAGTCTGGTGGCTCGAAGTTTAAGATCAGGGCGCCAGCATGGTTGAGTGCAGCCCTTGTGCTGGGTTATGGGTTCCTGTTTTATCCTCACGTGGTGGAGGGGGCAGAGTCTCTATGAGGTCTCTCTTATCAGAACTCTAATCCCATTCATGAGAGCTCCAGCCTCATGACATCCTAAAGGTTCCACCTCCTATTACCATCATCTTTGAGGGTTAGGATTTCAACATATGAATTTTAGGAGGACACAAACATTCGTACCAGAGCAACATTTGAAGTGTTTATTGATGAACTTGTTTTCATATGAACTATATTTGTTACTGTTTTCTACTCGTTGCTCTTGTTCTTTGTTCCTTTTTTGTCTTCCACTTTTTTTATGCCTTTTGTGGTTTTAATTGACATTTTATAAGATGACATTTTCTTTTCTTTCTTAGCATATTTGTAGCATTTCTTTTTTTACCTTTTTTTTTGTGATTGTCCTTGAGTTTGCAATACACATTTACAGCTAATCCAAGTCTACCTTCAAATTATATTATACCACTTCATAGGTAATGCAAGTTCCTTATAAAAATCAAATATTCCTAATTCCTCCTTCCCATCCCTTGTATCATTATTGTCATCCATTTTACTTATCCATAAACATACATATAATATTTGTATATAGACAAATTATAAAAATATGTAATCAAATACATTGTTACTGTTATTACTTTACTTTAAATATACTGTTGTCTGTTAGATCAGTTAAGTATAAGAAAAATAAAAGTTTGTATTTACATTCACTTATTCATTCTCCAATGCTCTTTTTTCTTTTTTTTATCCAAATTTCTGACCTATACATTTTACTTCTCTTTAAAGAACTGCTTTTTAACAATTCTTGCAAGTCAGGTCTACTGGCAACAAATTCCCTCAACTTTTGCTTTTCTGGGAAAATTTTTATTGCTGCTTCTTTTTTGAAGGATAGCTTGGCAAGACACAGATTGTAGGTTTGTGGGGGGTTTTGCTCTCAACACTTTAAATATCTCTCTCATTTTTCTTTTTGCTTGCATGGTTTCTGAGAAGTCAGATATAATTCTTATCTTTGATCTTCTATAGGTAAGGTGATTTTTTTCCCACCCTCTGGCTTCTTTCAAAGTTTTTTTCTTTATCTTTAATTTTCTTTAGTTCTAATATGATATGCCTGGGGGCAGTTTTATTGGCATTTATCCTGCCCAGTGTTCCCTGAGCTTCCTGGATCTGTGTTTTGGTGTCTGACATTAATTTACAGAAATTCTACCATTATTGCTCAAATATTTCTTCTGTTCCTTTTTCTTCTTCTTTTGGTATTGGCATTATACACACATCACACCTTTTGCAGTTGTCCGACATTCTTGGATATTCTATTCCATTTTTTCAGACATTTTACTCTTTGCATTTAGTTTTGGAAGTTTCTACTGACAAATCCTCAAGCTCAGAGATTCTTTCTTCAGCTGTATCCGATCTACTATGAGCCTATCAATCAAAGGAATTCTTTATTTCAATTGAAATGTTTTGATTTCTAGCATTTCTTTTTGATTCTTAGAATTTCCATCTCTCCTCTTACATCATCCTTTTTGGTTTTTTTTTGCATTTTGTCTACTTTGTCCATTTGAACCCTAGCATATTATGCTTAGTTGTAAAACAATTGATGGTCTGATAATTCGAATATCCCTGCCATATCTGAGTCTGGTTCTGATGCTTGCTTTGTGTCATCAAACTGTGTTTTTTGCCTTTTAGTATGACCCGTGCTTTTTTATTGCAAGTCAGACATGAAATATGGGGTAAAAGAAACTATGGTAAGTAGGTTTTTAGTCATATAATGGCAAGGTGTAAGGGAGGAGAAGTATTCAATAGCTGTATGATTAGGTGTGAGTCTTTTGGTAAGTGTTTGCCCCTGGACTATGAACTTTATAAGTTCTTCACAGATTTTTTCACTGCCTTAGGTGGTACAGATGGCTAACGGGGACTGGAGTTGGGTATTTCCTTTCCCTCAGGTCAGTTGGGTTCTGATAAAACCTCAATAGTTTAGGCTCTGGCAAAATGGTTTTTCTTGAAGGCAGGTCTTATTAATTGGAACAGAATGCTTTTGCATATTTCAAAATGGGTGCTTCCCCTCTTGCTGGAAGCCTGAGGGGATTTTTTCTGATTATCACTGTGAGAACCTGGTAGAGCTCTTGGAGGCAAAACTCAAAAGTATGCACTCTGCCCTCCTGTACCCTGATGACTGGGCCCCCAGCATTTTTATCTCTCAGGCTTTTCCACACTGAGCCTCTAGCAATTCGTTAATTACGGTTCAGATTGTCTTATTCAGGCAGTGGTTCTTGTGGAGGTTTCTGCTCCAGTAAGTTGTTATTCTCTGTATCTTTTCTTTAGGATTTCAATAACTATATTAACAAGAGAAATTTACCTATTAACTTTCCTTCCTTGTAATAGTCTTTTCATGCTTTGGTACCAGGGTCCCACATAAATTCTTTTTTAACTCTTCCCTATTAATATTAGAATTTTAGAAAACTTTACTTCTTATTTGCCTACTTTAGCATTATTTTAATGAATATTTCAATCCTATACATACTTTCATTCCTAGAAGATACTACTGTTATTATACTGTATAATTGATATACAGTCAATATCCATTTATAGTTACTCACATATTTGTCTTTTTGATTGCAACTCATTACTTTCTATACATTTATTACTTCTTTAAATAATTGATATTAACATTTTTAATGTGGTTTTGCTGACAACAATTCTAAAAGATTTTGTTCATTTAGAGATGTCTTTATTTAAATTTAATTTTGAAGGATATTTTTGCCCAATATAGAATTTTCTAGTTAGCGATTATTTTCTCTCGACCGCTAAAATTGTTGTTTCATTGTCTTCTGGCTTCCATTATTTTCATTATTGTCTGTTTTTGAGAAGTCAGTTTTCACTTTTAATATTGCTTCTTGAAGTTAATATTTGTTTTCCCCTCGGATTGGGTTTAAGTTTTCTCTGTCTTTAGTTTTGAGTAATTTTACTCTGATGTTCCTAGATGTGATTTTCTCTGTGTTTATTTCACTTGGCTTCACAGAGCATCTTTGCTTTCACTGTGCATTGATGTCTTTTGTCAGTTTAGAAAAATCTCAGCCACTGCCTGTTCAAATATTTTAGCCTCCCTTCTGGCAAACCAATTATATTTATATTGATCTATTTACTATATCTCACTTAATTTTAATGATCTTCTTTAAATTTTCATTCACTTTTTTTCCTCTCTGTCCTTTATGTATATTTCTATGCGTCCATTTTCCAGGTGTCTGACATCATCTTCTCTTGTTTCTAGTGTGCTTTTCTACCTGATGCCCATTAATGTCAGTTTCATTTATAAAGTTACTACATGACTCGTTTTATTAATTTAATATTTTCTAGTAAAATTTACTATCTTTTTATATTCTCCTTTTTAAACATGTGTTAATCATAGTTATTTAATAACTTGCCAACTCACTCCAAAGTCTAGATCACCTCTCATTCTTTTACTATATTGTATTTTTTCTGTTGAATTTTAGTCATATATACCTGGTCTTTGACATGTTTAACAATCTTTCATTGAATTTCAAAAATTATCCATAAAAAATTATGTATGCTCTGCATATTATTTTCCCAGAAATTGTTTGCTCTGCTCTCCTCTAAGCGGGGAAAGTAATGGCTGATTACCTAATATCTTCAAGGACTGCTCTATGTTAAGTTTGTTTGCAG
Source organism: Equus przewalskii (assembly GCF_037783145.1). Classification (NCBI taxonomy): domain Eukaryota; kingdom Metazoa; phylum Chordata; class Mammalia; order Perissodactyla; family Equidae; genus Equus; species Equus przewalskii. The sequence goes on from NC_091854.1 coordinate 18,128,728, forward strand.
CCTCAGTAATGTTCAGCTCACCCCGGTTTGTTCTTCATTCTTAATTGTTTTCAGCTGATATCTTAATGCGTTCTTTGGTCCCCTTTTCCTTGGTGGATCCCAAATTCTAATGTTTTTCACATCAAACTAAGCAAAGATCTTCTCTACATTTTAGATGCTTTCTGCTTAGGTTTTAATTCTCCTACCTCATGCAGCTCCAGAACTTTGCAAATGTCTTTAGGTTAAAATTGATCTTGGCTTGAAGCTTACCAAGTCTCTTCCAGAATATTGGCTTGTTTCTTCTTCCCTCGGAAGTGACCCGCTCAGGATGCAAGGTTCAGGTTCTCAGCTGCCTGACTCTACGTAAAATCACTGAGTGTCCCCAGGGTAATAATAACAATAGAAATCAGGTCATTGCTTGAAGTGCTTCCCTCTCAAGGGGCTTAGCCCCTCCAGTTCTTGTTGCAGTAACACCTCCCCACTGCTTTCAATCAAATGGTTTCTGTATATCATCCAGCATACATGCTTGTTTTTTGCAGGATTACTGATCTGCCATTAGTAGTCCTTTCCATTCTTACATCCATCTACAAATGTAAATTCTTATAATCCTGGCATAAACCCAACCTTGTTATAATATGATGTTCTTTCATACTTTACTAGTTTCAATTTGCTTATGGAATTCTGCAAGTATGTTTATGGATTAATGAGCCTTTTTCTTTTTTTCTTTATTCTCTGTCAGGTTTTGTTTTTAATATTATGCTCATCTCATTAAATGAGTTTGGAAGTGTTTCCTTTTTCATATATTCATGAATAGTTTGGAAAAATGGAAAATATTTGGTTTTGAAATGTTTACCACTTCCTTTAGGTAAAATCCTCTAAGCTTGCTTTTGTTTTTTTGTTGTTGCTTTTTTAGTGTAGGAAGGTTATTAACTATGGATATGGTTTTGTCTTTCTTTAAACCACTTTGGAGAATCATATTTTCTTTTGATTAGTTTACTTCATTGCATCTTTCCGTTTTTGTTGCTTTCTGCTTTTGTGATTATGGCATCCTTATTTACAACTGCAGCAAGAAGTAAGTAACGCAGTGATTTTACAGTTGAGGAACTGGAATAGCCAAGTATACCCAGCTGAAAAGTGACAAAATTAAAATCTAAATTCAAGCTTTTCCACCACATCACATTTTCTTTCCTAATTGAAGCACATCCACCAATGATAGGTCAAATGGTCCCAAAGGTAGCCTAGACCTTAGAGTTGCGTCCAGTGTGATTCTTTAGGATAACAACACAGTCAGTCTGAGAACTTTCCACTTGAATAAAAATCAGTTAGGTTAAGTGTCAGTAGTCTGACAACTTAAACGTGGCTACTCTAGAATAAAAATTAGAAAACTCCGCACTATGAACTATTTTGTTCTAGAGTATCAGCATAGAATATCATTATGAAATGAGTGAAATCAGAATAGCAATTGAGTTTGAAAACTGATAAATGTTTACAACTCATATTAGGGGTCAATCGATGGCATCAAAGCTCTCTCTTTTTTTTCCTCTCAAAATACTTTCCTTATAGGGGCTGGCCCCGTGGCCGAGTGGTTAAGTTCGCGCACTCCGCTGCAGGCAGCCCAGTGTTTCGTTGGTTCGAATCCTGGGCGCGGACATGGCACTGCTCATCAGACCACGCCGAGGCAGCGTCCCACATGCCACAACTAGAAGAACACACAACGAAAAATATACAACTATGTACCGGGGGGCTTTGGGGAGAAAAAGGAAATAATAAAATCTTTAAAAAAAAATAAAAAATAAATAAATAAATACTTTCCTTATATTCAGCAAACTATTACCTCCCAAGATTGGGGAAGGATAAGGATTTATAACTAATTGGAAAAAAGTCCAATTTTAACAATAAAATAAGAAGCTGAAGGAAATTAAGTTGATGAATATAATCATTTGTTTAAAAAAACCAGATAGCGTAATAGTTTATTCCCATGCTACTGTAGTAACTGATTTACTATTACTCTTAGACATAACAAAAATAATTTAGTTTATCCATAAAAAGGAATACTATAAATAATTACAGCAATTAATCCTTGTTCTTCAACAATTTCATAAAGTTCCATGAACTAAAAATTTATGATATGTAGTGTTTCATCAAGTGATTTTTTGAAAGTTATATATATGTGTGGATATATATGTGGATATATATAAATTAATATAATAAATAAATATATACAGTCATGGACTGCATAACAATATTTCATCAACAATGGACCACATATATGATGGTTCCATATAGCCCAGGTGTGTATAAGCTATACCATCTATGTTTGTGTAAGTGCACTTTATGTTCACACAGTGACTAAATTGCCTAATGACGGATTTCTCAGAATGTAACTGTGTCATTAAGTGACACATGACAGTGAAGCCAGGTACCTGAGGGTTACTGTAGATATTAAACCAATTTGCTGTTTTCCTGTTTAACTTGAGGAGTGACTCAGGGCTCTCAGAATTTGTGAGCTTGTTTTGCAGAAGAAAGAGAATGCCTTGGGGAGGTTGTGATTACTGGATGGCCAGCCCTCAGGGGCCATTGAAGCCCAGAAGTCAGATTGCCCAGGGGCTTAGTGGGAGTGACCCCTTTGTTTCTCGAGGCTCCTCCTGCCAAGCCCCTTAGCTCTATAAAACTCCTCTGCTTTCTCTTCTTGGAAAGGCAGATTAGAGCCAGCCTAGGCTCCCACCCACTGTTTTGACCACTTTGAATAAATCTTCCTCCCTCTCTAAGCATGAATGTCTCAGTGTTTGTCTCTCCATGCATATGGCACACGAATTTGAGATTAAGAGGTTCGGTATCAATTGTATGTGAATATAACCTTAACCCAACGCGACAGTCAACAGCTGTGGCAATAATTCAGAATTATCCATTAGTACCCCTAGCATATTAATCATAGTTGTTTTAAATTTCCAATCTGATAATTCCAATATCACTGCCCTGTCTGGTTCTGATGCTCTCTATGTCTCTTCAAACAGTGGTTTTTTCCTTTTGGTATTCTTGATGCAAATAATCCATAACCAATGTATAGATGAAAACTGAGGTGACCATATTCTGAACCAAAACATGAGGACCGTATATCCTGGGGCCTTCCTTCCCCAAGGAAGAAAGGGCACAAAGAAGTGGGGTGTGCAGAGTGGCTATACACCCTCAAAGAGCATGTTTCACATATGACTGAAGTGTTCCTTTTACAATAGTCAGGAGATTGATGGACACAGCAGGCAGTAGGTCTTCTGTCTCAGTAGACACAGCAGTGGGGCAGGTCTGTTGTCTGGAGCTGGGTGGTCACAGGTGAGTGCAGCAATCAATTCCCAGCCTAGGGAAACATGTTTATCCTTAAGGAAATGCCAATGTGGGGGAAGTTGCACTTTATCTTAAGCCCATTTGTTCTTGTCTTTGAGACACAGAAAATACTTAAAGCAGATGTATAATGTATGTATGCTCAATGGGCAGATCAGGCCCTTTTGGAAAAAGCAAAGGCCAAATTAGGTTTATACCAAATGGCTTCCTCATATACTCCAATATATCCTATTGCTTGCCAATTTTATTTGTCAACATGCTTTTGTTAAAAAAAAGTACCAGGCCCAAAATGGAGTCATTTGCCCCCATGGCAGCAAACTAAGGCATAATTGCAGTTTTAAAACTCTCCCAGGAATGTGACTTTTAAACAGTCAGTCTGAAATTTCCTGAGTAGCACCAGTGAGGTAATCTGCATCATAAAACCCCCACCATTCCCTTCCCCCCAAAAGAAGATGTCCTGGCTTGCATCAATCCGTTCTTTCCCTTCCCTAATGACTTTCTTACCCCACCTTCCTCCTGCTTAGACAAACCTTTCATCTTGTACAGCTCCTCAGAGCGCCATTCTGTGTGCTGGATGGGATGCTGCCTGATTCATGAATCGTTTAATAAAGCCAATTAGAGCTTCAAATTCACTCAGCTGAATATTTTGTATTTTAACACCTTGAAATTTTTTTTTCCCAACTGGACATGATATGCTCAGTAACAGGAACTGCTGTAAATAGGCCTTCAGTAACATAGGGGTGCAGTATGGAGGGAAAGCAGCGTTCTCTAGACCTGTGATCAGGTCTCAGTCTTTGAGTGAGCCTGTGCCTCTGGACTATGAACTTCACAAGCACTTCTCAGTCTTTCTCTCCCGCCTTAGGTGGGACAGGAAGGCTAGAGTGGGCTGGAGTTGGGTACTTCCCTTCCCCAGGTCAGTTAGGCTCTGATAATCCCCCAGCAGGTTAGGCTTTGGTTAACTAGTTTCCCCTGAGGTCAGGCTTTGTTAAGAACAGAGTGTTCTGGCTTATTTCAAAATTGTTCCTTTTATCCTCCACCTGCCAGAAATTCAAAGGATTTTTCTCCAATATTTACTGTGGGAACCTGGTGTAGCTCCTGGAATTTAATTTCACAGTACTGTGTGGGGACCCCTTACGAATGGGTCCCTTTGGAGTTTTTAACTCAGAGTTGTCCACACTGAGCTCCCAGCAATTTGTCAATCACAGCTCAGGTTTTCCTACCCAGCCTCTGGTTCCTGGGGTGGTTTCAGTGGATCACGGCTCAGGGAAACTGTGACTTCCTGTGTTTGCCCATCTGTCTCTTCAATCTGTAGGGACAGTGATTTGCCCTGTGTCCTTACCTTTCTGATGGATCCAAGAAAAGTTGTTTTTGTTCAGTGTGTTAAATTTTTACTTGTTGTTACGATGGAGTGGTGACTTCCAGCTTCCTAACATGGAACTGAAAACCGAAAGTCTGAAGTCTTAACCCTTTAGGAAAAAAATAACTAAAGTGTTTTGGAGACAAATTAGTAGGAAATACATTTTGAGCTACGTTGTACATTTTGATGCCTGATTCAAAGAAAAATGATTATGACTGATCCACCATGAAATATTATTTAGAAGATAATGCAATTTCCTTTCTACTCAACCAAATAATTAATTTACTTGCCTCTAGAGTAAATCAACATATTCATAGTTAAAGAATTCAACAAGAAATCTTAAGAATAAGAACAAATATCATCAAGTTATATTAATGGCTTCTGTTCATAAGCAATCATTTCTCTTTTATTATAAATTGGTAAATATACCATCAATTTTTCCCACATTCCTAGATGGTAACATCAGCATATTGATATGTGAGATCCTATTTTTAGATTTTCATTGCTAAAGCCTGAATTCAAGTGGAAAAAAGATCTTTGAAAATTAATTTGAAATTTAGAAAATGTTTTCTTCTTACCTTCATTGACAGTATAAGTATCTGCAAGAGTCAAGAAGCTTCTGTATGGAAAAAAATTAAATAACAAAAATTCCAAGAGAATTTCCTGATTGTTGAAAGATACAATTCCAAGTTAATAAAAATACATAGTCCAAAAGAGAAACTATTAAATTTAAAATAATTTTTGCAAGAATGAAATCATTGAGGCCAGCCCTATAGCCGAGTGGTTAAAGTTTTATACACTCCACTTCAGTGGTCCAGGGTTCATGGGTTGGGATCCTAGGTGCAGACTTACTCCACTCATCAGCCATGCTTTGGAGGCATCCCACATACAAAGTTGAGGAAAATTGGCATGGATGTTAGCTCAGGGCTAATCTACCTCACAAAAAGAAAAGAGGAAATCATTTGTGTATTTATTTCCCATGATTTATTATATATCTTGAGAGATGGAAGCTTTCATATTTTCTGTTTGATTCTCACTGCAAGATAACCCCTTTCCCCCCCAAAAAAATTTGTGAAGGTTGCGTTTGGTCATATATAGAAGAAGGATAAGAAATTCACTTATTTGTATCAAAACTGCTATTTCATAGCTGGCTTCTAAGGGGAAAATTACAGTGCTTATTTACTTGTTTAATTTCAAGTCTAAAATGGATATGATGGAACATAGGAAAATATTAGAGAACCAAACGATTTCTAGGACACACGAGTGAGAAAATACACTTCACTTATATAGAAAAGACCATTGGAAAGAACAGCAGCTTTCAAGAGTCAAAGATAAATATTCTTTAAACATTATTTGCGTTATTAAAAGTTAATTATTGTTCATTAAGCAAGAAGATGTTTATTAAATATCTACTATGTGCCAGACAATGTTCTATGAACTTGAGATATATCAGAAAAGAAAATAAAAAAGAATCTATTCTCTTAATGTTGAATTTTAGCTGAGGGAAACCAGAAACAAAGCATAAACATTACAAATAAGTAAAACTTATAGTATGTAAAGTGATAAATTACATGAGGGATGCGGAAGAGAGGAGATAAAGATGAAGTTCCAGAGGGAGAAAGTTGCAATTTTAAATAACTTATAAATAGGACCTTGGATTAAGTGAGCCTCATGGAGAAGATATCATTTGAACAAAGACTTAAAGAAGGCAAAGGTGGGGCCAGCCCGGTGGCATAGTGGTTTAATTCGCATGCTCTGCTTCAGCGGCTTGGGGTTTGCCAGTTCAGATCCTGGGTGCAGACCTACACACCATTCATCAAGCCATGCTGTGGCAGTGTCCCACATAGAAGAACTAGAAGGATGTACAACTAGGATATACAACTATGTACTGGGGCTTTGGGGAGAAAAAATAAAGAATTATATGTGATAAATGAGTTTAAAAAGAAAAAGAAGAAAGTCAAGGTGTTGGCTATGTTTAGGCAGAGGCTCTGAATGAGGAGCTGGCCAGGAGTAATCAAAGAGCTTATATAGCTAGAATGGAGAGAGCAAGGGGTGAATAATGGGAGAGACAAGAGATAACAGGGGCAAGATCAGGTAGACCTTTGTAGGCCATTGTAACGATTCTGGTCTCTGAAGATACAGAGAGCCAGTGGAAGATTTCCAGCTCGGGACTGAAATGAGCTGACAAGTTTTGAAAGGATTACTCTGGCATTTATGTCAGGGAACACATGATAGCCAGGCAGGGGTGGAGGTTGAAGAACCCATTTATGGAGGCCGTAGAGGCCTGGAAGTTGTTCACTAGGGAGTTGACTTCATATTGGCAGCTTGAAATGGACCATGGTGGGTATATTTACACCTAGGAAAGCAACAGATGCTACAAATCAGGTATTTTAATTAACCAATTTAATTATGACACTTTCATAATTTAAAGTACATGAAAGAGTTTTTTTTCATTTGAATTCTTTAGCATCAAGTTAGTTTTGGCATACTACTTTAGCCATTAATCTCTGTTTTCTCTTGCTGTTTGGAATTGGCTGTATTTATGAATGAATCAGCTTTAAGTACGCCTTTCAGATTGGATGAAGCATTCTAGGTTGTTTGTACAACAACTAGTTAACTCTCATGTTTCCTTTTAAACAGATCTTCAATTTCACTAAGCCAGTTACAGTCATCTGATTTCCTTTGTTACTATTGATTTAGGAATAGGCATAAGACAAAAGTGTGGCAGATTAGTCCAAGATCAAAATAGATCCATTATATATGGTAGTGTCTAATTAGATCGATCATATAAAATATTCTCCTAAATAGAGATGCCCAGGAAGAGGTGGATTTTCCTGGACACTGTCATACTTGGACATGATAATTAGAAATACTATAGCCGCCTTGCTTGGTTGCAGAGAGCTAACCTTGGGACCAGGCTTCCACGTGGAGGCTGTCAGACCAAAGAGATGAGAAGAATCTGGATCCTTGATAATGTCTCTGACTGACTAAATTAACCAACCCCAGACCCTCCCTACCTTTTTCTTTCTCATTATGTGAAATAATAAATATTCCTTATAGTTTAAGTCAGTTTGAGTTGATGTTCTATTATTTGCCATTGAGAGCATCCTAACTGACATAAAAGCCCAAGCTTCAATAGCTAATTCTGTCATTTCCTTCTCTTTAGAATAAATATGTTATTCAAATATCAAAACTGTCACTATCATTTGCAGTTTCTTCATTTACTGATGAGTTTAATGCAAGATTTGGAATTGATATCAATTCTCCTAGAGGATCACAAATACTTGAAACAAGTAGATCAACACTGTAATCCATTTTGTATTCAACAATTAACCTGGTAATATAGTACCTGCTTTTGTCTATCAGTGGCCATCAAAATTCAGATTCAACTGATATTCACAGAGTATATTGTGTCCTATTGTTACTTTGTTTTATTTTGTGTTTGGTTTTTTTTTTACTTTAGGAAGATTGTCCCTGAGCTAACATCTGTGCCAATCTTCCTCTATTTTGTATGTGGGACACTGCCACAGTGTGGCTTGATAAGTGATGTGTTGGTCCGCGCCCAGGATCCAAACCTGAGAACCCCAGGCCGCTGAAGTGGAGCACATGAACTTAACCACTACCCCACTAGGTGGGCCCAGTATATATATTTTTTGAGTCTGGTATTTTCATTCCAGTTTTACAGATGACAAAATTGAGGCTCAAAGAGATAATCTAATGTATAATTCAGTATTGATGTTTGTGCCAAGTCCATTAATAGAATGGATTATGTAACTGTGTCTGATGTATACTAATGGATTTTAATTTGATATTAAGTTATATCGCTGTGTAAATATTTTTTGTGTACACATCTGCAATAGAGATATGTAAGCACCTCTACATGCACACACACACTCACTCATTGCTTTCCAAAATATGATACCATTGTACACACCAGTAAATATTTATTGATTGTTTAAATTTAAAGTAAGAGGCTTGACGGTGTATTCATGTTGATTCTATCAAAATCCTATAAAAATAATCAGCTTTGTTTTTCAGTTCTTTATGCTCAGCATCTCATTTTTAATTGTGTAGGACAGAAATTTTAAAGGATTAAAAATCATTATTAAGAAAATGAAAACAGGTTTTAAGATAACTAAAAAAATGTGGAGCATAAAACATTGCATGATTGTAATAATATCACATATATGATTTTATGGACAGAACTGGAAGATAATTTGCAATAAAACTATTTGTCTTGGGATTTATAGTCCTTTTCCACATTTGCAATATTCCTTTTAATGTTGTCAATTGTTTAAAAACTATAAATAGGACTTGATATTTTCTTATAGACAATTTCCTAGTAACACTGGTCTTTCACTTCTACAAAGAAGTGACAATGAATTCAGTAAACTATTTTCCATTTACAAAAAAAACAATACTGAAGTGGTAGTTTGGTGGTATCTGTACATTCAATGTAGAATTTAGTTTTTGAAGTTTAACTGGAAAATTTGAACAATGTAACAGCCACACTGGGTAACTCAGGCCTCTAAGTCCCTAGTCCTGCCTTAGTTCCCCGCCCTCTGTAGATGATCTGAATAGTCACTCTAATTCCCCGCTAAGGCTCTTTGTTTACACACTCTTTATGTGATGTGGTAATGATCAAAAACTCTGGAAACAGATTTTCTGAAAGTATGATTATTGATATTTTATAAACCTTTTGAGATTACATTTATCCTGAATAAATACCTATATCTGAAATGGCACGATGACAAACTGTATAAATGAGATAGAAAGAAAAGAAAAGAGGAGAATAGAAGGATAAATATTGTATTAATTTTCGCATTTATCTTTTTCCCTCAGCCTCTAGATTTATTTGCCTAATTGTTCCCAAGGTGATGGAGTTTGAAAATTTGCTTTCACTAATCAGTGTTTGATAGGGATCAAGAATCTCTGACCTTCTAAACTCTCCCAGGACCCTTTCTCTGTAACTGACACATGGCCATTTCCCCAATCCTGTACGGAGGAGGCCAAATTGACGAGATTCCCAAACGGAAATGTGGAACAAACAAACAGAAAACAATACAACTTTGAATATCCTCAGAAGCATTCACTACCAGTATTGATAGAAGGCAGACATATTTCCATTTATTGTCAACAGATTTTAAGATTTTTAAGTACATGTAGCATCTCTGCTTACGTTTCAGTATGCTAATGATGTGCATAATGGGAAATATCTTAACTGAAAATGATCAGTCATCAGTGAGTATGTATGATATACCTACTCTTTGCTTGTCTCTGCTAAAAACTGTGCATGAGTGTTACATAGCGGTACCCAGTAGACACCTCCTCAAGGAGCATATATTCTCCCATGGGTGTCTAATATGGGCTGACCAGGGGAAAAGAAGGAATGGAAAGGGAGTTTTCTAAATTTCAAAAGTTTGAAAACATACAGAATTCAAGATAAGATGACCTTATCTTCTTTAAAATGATGAACTAGCCGGGGATTTAAAACTGAAGAATTTTAATATGTAATATATATAATATAATAGACTATACTATAATGTGTGTATATACATGAAAGATCACACTTAAATTCCTTCCTTTGGAATAAATATTGGTGAAGGAACCATCATAATGTTTACCGGTTTTCTTCTCTATTTTCAAAGGATGTTATATTACATGTGATAAATATGTGGAGGGCATATTGATGTACTGAACAATCATATATATGACCATACTGATGTATTGAACAATTGTTGACATATTACCAATCATATTGACCTATTGAACAGGATTGACAGTGGCTAGAATGAGATTTAAAAGGGATGTAAGGACAAGCTTTGAATCATCTTCTGACCACGTGTAGTGAAAGACAGCATGATTTGAACCCATAAATACACTGTAATTGGATAAACATCCAGAAATAAAAGACTAATAATAGAAGTTTTGAAGGTTATTCTTAATCTTACTTTTTATTCCTTTACAGAATGTTTTAATGGTGAGCAAATGTTGTACAATCTAATACTTTATCAGAACATATATGGATTTTCACTTGTTTCCTTTGCTGATTCCATGAAGTTGCTGATGTTTTTCTCAAGGCATCTCACTTCAGTACCTAATATATGAATTGTAACTGAGTAGTTGATAAATATGCAGGAGCAGGTATCCCACACGATCAGCTAATGATGTTAAACAAAATACTTGGAGAAACATTGAAAGATAGTCCAGATTATTTTAAGCGTAAATACAGATTTGCATATATATCCTTAGTCATATATATATGCACACATATACAAATACATATATAAAGATGATACAATTCTTTGTAGATAGAATAGTGATTCAAAAAAACCTTAGAATAACACTATTAATCATAATTCTTTCTAAAAGTATAATTTAGGGAAGTGCAAAATAAAACAGATAAGATCTTAGAAACCCAAAGAGGAAGAAGTATCCTTACAGAAGTGAGCTCTCTATGTATAACTTTATACCTAAGTTATAAAACTATTTGCAAAAACTTGACAAACAAACGCCTTACATACTGTAGGCAGGAGACGGTCAGCTCTTTATATCTTAAGTTTTTGTTTTGTTTTGACTTTTATTTGAATGTTTATTCCTTCACTTACATTTTTGTTTGTTTGTTTTTAGTGAGGAAGATTGGCCCTGAGCTAACATCTGTGCCAGTCTTCCTCTATTTTGCATGTGGGATGTCACCACAGTGTGGCATGACGTGTGGTACATAGGTCTGCGCCCAGGATCCGAAACAGCAAATCCTGGGCCACTGAAGTGGAGTGTGCGAACCTAACCACTACGCCACTGGGCAGCATCTTCACTTAGATTCTTTAAGCTTCAAAATGTCAACTCAGAGAAAATGCAAAAAAAAAAATCACTGATAATTCCACAAGTATTGCACTAATTTTGCTTACTTTCTTTGTATAGTCTTTCTTACATGTTCGTATTATATATTAGCAATATTTTTTCATCTTACTATATTCACTTTTCAATATATCATGAGATTGACTATGCTGCATTGTGATCTTCATAATCATAACATTATGAATAAATTTAATAGTTATTTGCATAATGACTTTCTGAATTAATAATTGGCTCAAATCACCATGAATGAGCTCATCACATTTGATGTCATTTAATCAAAACAGAGTCTGGCCCTGGGATATACCAAGTGTAGAATATCTAGTGAAATATCTACACCAAGTTCTGTAGGGCTTGTGTTAAAAGGTAATACGGCTCAGGGATTAATTATCTGGCTCTAGAAGCATAAGAGGTAGGGCTTTATTACTAACTTTGTCAATGTGGACCTAGCATCTGTCTAAAGCTTGGTGCTGTAATATATAAAGATGGAAAATGACATCATTATGAGTATTAAAAATTGCCATGCATTGTGGCCTTTGGGTTTCACGTGCACCCCCGAGTCACAGTGCGTTGGGTTTGTATATTGATTGCTCTCCTTACTAGTTTTATCACTTTGGGCAAGTAACTTCACCTCTCTGAGCTTCACTTCGCTCATCTATAAGATCAGAATAATAAAATAACCATTAGAGTGGTGTTTTGTTTTCATCAAACGATATAATCTCTGTAAAGCAATTAGAGTAACTGACACATGATAAAAGCACCATCGATTTCAGCAGTGGTTATTTTAGCAATAGTAGTTGTAGTAGTAAAATTCAATAAATATTGGTGTTTTTATATATTTTTTGTATTTGTCAACAATGCATAAAGTAATTTATAAAATTTTATATTATTTTTGAGAATTGATTGTGTCTTCAATTATTCTTATACCATTACATGCTATATAACAAATATTTTAACAGGGTATTTTTTTATTTCATTCTATTCTTCCATAGCTACTGACAGAAGTGATTGCAGTTTGAGGTCAAATCAGGCAATAAAAATGAATTGAGTAAATGTGACTATACAATGGCTAAATTTACAGTAGAGTTATTTTTATGTCCATATTTTAATATATCATTTACAGCCTATTTATATTAAAGCATGCATTGGTTATGGAAATAGTTGCATAAAATCAGCCATTATCCTATATCTAACAAATTGTTGTGACTAATCCCATTCTGGTTTATAAGGTTTCTAAAGCTTCATTATTCAATGCATATATTCATAGACTTGACCTTAAGTCAGTCGATACATTCATGAGATGAGACCCAAAAACATATCACAACTGCACTACATGTTTACAGTAGAAAACGGACGTCACTAGGTATGTTGACTTCTGAATAATGATTGGAATAAATGCTGTCCTTCAAACGCTGGTGTGCATGCCCTCAATCCCCAAGGAAATCAATATTTGCTCATCTTATACAAGCGCAATCCTTAGGCGACCGCCTGATACCTGCAGGTAGAGTTGTGTGTTCCTCCTCTGTGCTTTCCTATCACCTTGTTCATGGCTCTTTCTTAACACTGCCTGCAATTTTTTGCTTTTATGATTGTATCTTCCACTGGACACTGAGTCCCTGGAGATCAGGTCCTGTCTCCTCATTTATGTAGCTTCAGTACCTGGCGTGATGCCTCATTGGAAAATGAATAAACGTTGAATGAACGACTGACCACTGAGATGGCACATACAGAAGTTCCTCTAATTAAGAACAGCTTCGGTTGAAAGCATATTGGTGTGCCTGAGCCTAAAGGAAAACCCAGTAAGAGATCAGTTAGTGAACTATAGCTGTGACAGGCACTGGTCTCAATATTTTTGCTTCTTTTAAATTCTCTTCTTTGTATATTTGTGTTTATAATGTTCCCTTTTATTGTATTTCCGGCACGGAAAATAAAACCTGAACCAAAACTTTTATGGTCAAACTAAAATAATCATGCTTAACTAACTAATGTCATTTTTTTATGTAGTAAGCTGATTTGACTTGCCCAGAGGCTAAGCTTTTTTAAGTCTATAAGAATTGTAAGGTTTAAAGTGTGTAACCAGAGGAGATCCTGTATTATCTGAAAACCTGATGAGGAAATGCAGTATTTCTTTTTATTATAATCTGTTACTGTTAATGTAGGCAACAATGTGTTTATTGGTAGGTCTCTTCCATTGTTAATGAAAAAAAATTTCTACAGATAGTAGCTCGAACAAAGTGCATAAGGTTAAGTCAAATTCCATTTCCAAAATTATTTTCCCTCTCGTCTAAATAAGAGACATTTTCAAAAGCAGACGTATATGGGGGCACATGGTTTAATGCAACACTAGTAATAAAGAAACCATAATGTGCTTTTATGATGTGAGTTTTTACAAACAGTTTTGGGATAACTCCCTCGTATTATCATCATTATTGAGTGAAACATGCAGCACTTTACCGTGACAACAGGAACACCTGCCAGCAAAGCTGTGAAACTCGAAGTTTCCCTATTGCTCAATTCGGCTAACAAGCTGCTTTAAACTGCCTCCTAATGTCTGCACGACATCAAGGATTTTTTTTTCTGTCCACTCTTGGGGCATATTGTAGAGAGCTATTCATCAATTATCAAGATTCTCTTTTTATTCTCCAGGGGAACTGAAAGATTGTAAGCGGGAAGATTTTAGCAGCAAAATCTCTCACTGTATTTAGTTTAGTATAAGTACATTGTTATACATATATTTTATATTCCTTTGAGAAATATATAAGGAATCATAAATCTCAGTCAGAATCTATCTTGAATGTTGCCAATACAATCTTTCCATCGTATAAAATCCTCAGCTTTGAAAGCTGATGACATCTCTGAAATTACTTGGTAATCAATTATATTTTTGTATTATTACAAGTTTAAGTATTGTTATTGTTAGCACAGAGGATATTGCTACCAATAGTTACACAGGGTTAAAAGTCAATGACTGTTTTCGTTATATTTAAAACTCTGCTATATGGTTTCTTGTGTTGACTAGGTATGTGCTGTAAAGTTAAAATGCAGTGTTTGCATACTGAGTAATTCTAAAATGTAAACTACATTCCTTAATATTAATGTGTTTTAAGTGACACCAGCTATGTATGCCTATGATTCATATTGCCGAGATCTTCCCCTTCCCCAGAATGATGTACTGTCACTGTCCTATTCATTTTGAATGTTGTATTCATAAGGGTTTTGTGACTAGACATCACCGTAAATCAATGTTATTGGACTATATTTTCAAACAAAACATTTACAGAGACAGTCATCCCACGTTCCATATTCAGAGTGCACCACTTCTATGAAGGTCAAATAAAGTCGACATCAACTTATGGATTAGTTTATTGAAAGAGCAAATGAAACCAGCAATTTTTGGAATACCTTAAGAAGGGGTTTAATGTATTCCTGTTTCACTCTAGAATTCCTAATAGTCTTAAGAGTTCTGCTAGAACTGTAAGACAAACAACATTAGAGGGAGACATGAGTACTTGAGGTTGTCTTTTCTGATGAAGCACAGGAAATATTCCAAACAGTGATGGCTTATATTATGACTTTAGAAAGTATGTGGTAATATTAACAATGTCACAATTTGCTTCAAAATAAACACGATTCATTGATGATCCCCTATTACTTACTGAATATGCATTCATAGTTGATACACAGAAATACAATTTGTTTCAGTAGAACAAGCTGATCTCCTACGTTCTGATTTTTTTTCAATATTGAGAAGACCCTTAGATTGAAGTAAACAATACTTCTTAATTTTCTTTTCGTAACAATTTGGTGTGACGAAGGTCTTGGGTAGTTTGTGACCACCAAATATCCTCATGTAACATTCTGTAAGTTTTCTTTTCTCTGTTTTCATTTTCTCTATTCATGTGGCTTTAAAGGGAGGCCACATACCATGTAACAAATATACCCAAATCAGTAACCTATGATCCTATTTAAATAAACCATCGAAGTTCGTGAATAAACAGGAAAAGGAATTTAGTTTTTTTGAGAGATAGGAGTCATTCTTGAGTAAAGAGCATTGAATCTAAACTCTCTTGCATAGTTTGGGCTTTGTATACATTAACTTAGATATTTCTCTAAAGAATAGAAAACATATTTTTGCTAAAATTGTTTGTGGGAAAAAAAAAACTTTTCCCCTAAGCTACTAGTGATATTTTACATAAAAGACTTAGAACTTTCTGAATTCCTGTTCTTAGTTCTTCCTGTTGACAGCAAATTTACAAGATTTCAGAAAAAAAGTTTTTAAAGTTACCATGTAACAAAATAAAAAATAGCAGTCGAGAATCACCTTACTATCATATAGAAAGATTCTCTTAATAAAATGCGTAACCTGCACAAATTAATAAATGTACAGTAATTTGGCACATAAAATAAATTAATTTTGTATAGAAAATTGCAATGTGCTACAGGTAGGCTAATTTATCTTAAACCCAAGCCCATATTTTACACCATGATGACATCCATCCATTTTATATTCTGATACAGCACTTAGTACAGGGAGTGCTACACTCGTTCATCATCTGTACCATAATCTTTCTTCCCAATTATCTTCTTGGGAGGTTCAGTCAAGAGTGACAGTGGACATAGACATCAGAGCTTTAATTAAAAAGATACGGGTGCTCTGATGGAGTTAACTCTGTGTACCCCACATTTTAAGGTAAATTAGGTGAAGATGTGATCTTAATTAACATGTGCTAGCCATAAGTTGCTCTAGTTTTTAGGTTGTTGGAATATTCTGAAAAGTTTTAGCACTCACTTTTGGATGCTATTTGAAGGGATGTGGTGGGGGTGGGGTAGGGAGCAGTAAGCCAAACAGCAAAAACCAAATTGATCCCATTCCCTTTGTGAACAATAAACCATTTGAGGAGATAAGATGTAACTGTCTGTCTGCAGGTTTCTTTTAACCATGTTCCGGTCTTTTATTTCACTCCTTTATAATTATCATAAGGATGCCATTCTTAAAGTGTACTTTATATCAGTTCATTGCTATGCAGCACAGCCAGCTCTGGAAGGTAATGTTCACTTCACAGATGAAGAAAGCAAAGAATAAAGAGCCCTGCTCTCTTGCCTAGGGTTACATTATAAGTTAGTGGCAAAACGTGTATTAAAATTCAGGCCCCTAGAGCTGCAGTGTTTTAATTAGCTTAATAATCCATGCTAACTTTCATGATTGTTAGGGCTTACGTTTTGGTATTCTTTAACACTATTCCCAACACCTATGAAAAATGGCTGCCCTTCATAAGGTTAATGCAAACTATGAGTTACACCAATTATGCAAACCCTAATCTTTGTAACTTATCTACCTCCAGGGTGCTTAGTGCTATGTGAGCCGTATTTTATTTCTTATTCAAAAGAGCTTTCACCCACTTCTGTGAGCACTTTCCTTTTATACTATTAACAACAAAAACAAAACCATTAATTGCATGTTACCGCATTTAAACTTATAATGAAGGTATAATTATCTCAACTGTATTAATAAAGAAATTAATGTTCAGTGACTTGTCCACAGCTGCCTAGCTAACAAGAATTAGCATGGGAATTTAATTCTGAGAGTTATTCCAAGTATCACAACACATTATCTTTACATATAAGGTTGATTGTTAGAAGAAATCCTGTGGTACTAGTGGAAAAATAAAATCAATAAATGGATTTGAAAATGGACACATTGTATCAAAAAGTTCCTCATATGTAAATTTTTTTCCTAAGCCCGTCTTCACTTAGTCATGATTCATATTCTGCACCTTATTTATTCCTTCCTTCATTTATCCAGCTAGTCATTTGACAAATATTAAGCTAATTGCTGGCGTCATAGGTCAAGAGAAATGATTTCAGGTTGTGCTATTATGGTTTTAAAAATGACTAAGATAGATAATACATTAAAGTGAACTGACTCTAGATGGAGTGTTTCAAAAAGACTTCAGCCAGGATAGTATTTAAACTGAGCATTAAAGGAACTTTGAGATGGAACTGCCATATCAAGAATGAGGGGAAAATATTCCAGCGAGGAGAAGCACAGACAACATCTTCATCATCATTGAGCTCACCTTTGGGAGGAGGAGGCAAACGAAACTGAAGCGAAGAAGTCAAAGATGTGATATGTTACCTAGAGGGAAGCAGGGAGGAAATCTCACAGCAAGGAGATGTAGCAGAGTCATTCTTTCAGGTAAGACGTTATAGAAAGTCTCAATGAGAAAGGGACACGAAAAAGACCTGAAAACAATGAGGCAGAGAGCCAAACAGATCTCCAGGGAGGGCCTCAGGCAGAGGGACCAGCAAGTACAAAGGCCCTGAGGTAGAAGTACACTTGGTGTGATAAAGAAGCAATTAAGAAGTTGTAAGTAAGGTGGTGGTAGTGTCTGATTAGAATTTAGGAAGATAACTTTTGTGGGATTTGAGGAACAGAAGGGAGAACTCAAGAATAGAATAGGAGAATAATTAGGATGGTTTTGTGCAATTCAAAGTGAGAGATGATGATGACCTGCACAAGAATGGTGGCATAGGAGATGGAGTAATACGCTACATTTTGCAGGTGGAATCGACAGGACGTACCTTATGATTAGCTACAATGAGTTAAAAAAAGAGAAATCATCAAAAATGACTAATTTCTCACTGACAGGTGAGGGGCCTAGTAAACGAAATTAGGGAAGATGTGGCATTGAGTTTGAGGAAGAAATAAAGTGTTTTATTCACCCCTATTAAGTTTGAGATATCTATAAAATTTTAAGAGGAAATTTCAAGTAGGCAGTTAGCACAGGTTTGATATATACATCTGTGTTTCATCAGCATCAAAATGATATTTAATTAAATTCATAGGCTCTCCATTCCTAATAACGCTACTCAGCACAAGCTTAGAAATATGATGCATAACTATAAGTTAAACTTAAATGAGAAATTCTGAGGATTGTTCAACCAATTTACTTAGAGGCAAATAAACAGTTCTACTCTTGCATAGATTCACAAAAGAGGTGATTTTGTCAGTAGCTCAAAATTTTTAATCTAAATATCAATATAACCATCAATAGAATTTGAATAGCAATATCACAGAAAAACAGCAAAAAGTAAAAACTAATAATAAGTTTTATTCCTTAAGTCCTATCTGGCTTTTACTTGATTACTATGCTTCATATATTTTCCAAGACATATGATCTTGAACTCACCAACGAGCATAATCTCAAATTCAAGTAAGATGACAATCTAGGAGATTGCTTGAATGACATAGACATATAAAGGTTACAACTTTGCAATCTGCAGATGTGTTGTGTTTGTCAGGTGTAGTGTTTTAAAATGATGAATTGATTGTCATGAGGCAGGGTGTGCTCTTTCTAGTTAGTCTCTGATGCTGCCACTCCCTATTGTCTTCACCATTATGCTGTTTGCCTGGTTCTTGATGCGATTTCACCTTCTTAACCTGCTATAGATACTTTCCACATCTATCTACCTTTGTGTTAAGACTAACTGGCAAAGCCCTGTGCATGGTGGTTCTTTGAAATGAGCCCTTATGCAATTCCTTTTGCAGAATTGTGTGTTAGTATGTTTCATCAGTCTACGCTGAAAGATACGTATAAGAAATACACCTATGGATCTTATCATTGTGTGCATGGTAAGAATGTTATTGATGATGTTATGCATTCCAGCACACAGCATTCCTTTTATGAAATAACAGTGAAAAACTACTTCAGGGGCCAGCCACGAGGCCCAGGGGTTAAGTTTGTGTGCTTCATTTCGGCGGCCCAGGGTTTTGTCTATTTGGATCCTGGGCGCCGACATGGCACTGCTCAGCAGGCCATCCTGAGGTGGCATCGCACATAACACAACTAGAAGGACCATCAACTTGAATATACAACTATGTACTGGGGGACTTTAGGGAGAAGAAGAAGAAGAAAAAAAAAGATTGGCAACAGATGTTAGCTCAGGTGCCAATCTTTTTTAAAAAAAACACTTTACTTCTAATATTATTACTGAATTAAGTTGTTGCTCTAATTAATTGGCTCATTTTTATCTCAAAGTAGTGTTAAGAATTGATTTCATTATGCAGTTTCAATTGGTTGCTTGAAAACTTAGGTAAATGTGAAATAATAGAAAAAATGTATATTGGTCTCTGCCCTGAGTTCCCGGCACAAAGCTTCCAAGATCCTCATAATTAGCTGAATGAAGAGAGTGCTAAAAGCATATTTTATTTTGTTCTAATATTTGATCTTTGACCCTGCTTCCTGACACATAACTCCTAAGTTCCTTGAAATTTCCTGGATGATTGAAATATTTTTTCTTCTGTTAAGGTGAGTCATGGTGGCCTGCTAGATAGCTTCAGAATGGGAGCTGGTCACCAGAAAGCTCAAACTACAATTAGAAGCTTGGAACTTCCAACTTACCTCCCATCCTCCAGGAAGGGGAGAGGCTGGAGATTGACTTAATGGTCGATCATGCCTATGTGACTAAGTCTCTATAAAAATCTCAAAGGGTGGGATTCAACGAGCTTCCAAGTTGGTGAACACATTCACATGCCAGGGGTGTGGTGCACCCAAACTCCATGGGGACAGAAACTCTTACTCTGGGGACCCCTCTGGATTTTACCCTATGTATCCTTTATCATAACTTTTATTACATAATAAGCCAGTAAATGTAAGTGTTTCCCTGAGTTCTGTGAGCTGTTCCAGCAAATGACTGAATTCATGGAGGGGATCATAGTAACCTCCAATTTAGATCTGGTCAGTCAGAAATACAGGTGACAACCTTGGATTTGTGATTAACACCTGCGGTAGGATGGGGAGTAGTCTTGTGAGACTGAGCCCATTAACATATGGGGTCTCCACTAACACCAGTTAGTGTCAGAATTGAATTGGATTGTAGGACACCCAACTGGTGTTACAGAGAATTGCTTGTGGGTTGTAGAAAACCCAAACATCTGGTGTCAGAAGTGAAGTTTGGTATGTATGTATGGTAGGTTTGTATGATAGTGTGAGAGTAAAGGAGACACATAGGGGAGCTTTTCAAAGACAGTTAGGATGACAAATGTTGGGACTCTGTGTAGACAGCATTCCAATATGACTCTCACTGACCCTCATCCTTGTATTTTCTCTTCCCTTTGAATGTGGGGAAACCTGTAGCGATGAGATTTTGCAGATGTAATTAAGGTCCCAAGTTAGTTGATTTTAAGATAGGGAGATTATCTGGGTGGGCCTGACCTAATTCTGTGAGCCTTTAAACATGGATCCAGAGGTCAGAGGCAGAGGAAATCAAAGATTCAAAGAGGAGAGGGATTCAACTTGAGGTATATTCTCTGATCTGACTTTGAAGATGGATGGGGCCGTGTGGCAAGAAATTTGGGTGGACTTTTCTTGCTGAGAGTAGCCCCCAGAAAGGAAATGTGGACCTTGGTTCTACAGGTGCAAGGAATTGAACTTGTCTAAAAAGTAAAGGGCTTGGAAGTGCATTCTTTCCCTGGAGGCTCCAGAAATCACCAAATCCTGGCTGACACTTTGATTTTGCCTTGTAAGACCTGAGCAGGAACCCAGCCACACTGTACCTGGACTCCTGATCTAAAGAAGTGCGAGCTAATAAACGAGTGTTGTTTTAAGGTCGCTAAGTTCGTGAAAATTTGTTATATAGCAACAGAACAAAAATACAGACTATTATGTCAAGAACCGTTAAAGGGATGAAAGTTTACTCTGCTTGCAACCTAAAATGAAATTTGCCACAGTTTCTTGCATACTGGTAGAGACATGAGACTCATGGATCACAGACAAGTGGCCTTAGTAGATGCAGCAGAGCAAAAGCCAGAGTATCAGGATTTGTGCTGGTGGCCTGAACCCCAATTCCCACAGGGTAATGCAGAGACAGCCAGGTGATTGAGCCTCGCTGCACGTACATTGAGTTCTGTTACAGGAAAGGAACTCCCAGCACAGGAAACAGAAATCTTTTATAATGGGCAGTAAGCCTGCTTGACCTTCTCCCAGAGGGAGACATTATCTTTATTAAATGGGCTAGTACATAAACCTGGCCTTTGCTCCTAAGGGGGGCACTATCTCTGCCTTCTAAGGCTTCTTCCTAGACAAAGGCTATCAGTGATGAGCAGAAACACAATTGTCTGTCAATATCTTATACTTATACCTTCCTTCTTGAACAGAGGCAGTTATACTAATAATAAAGCGTTTATTCCTAGAGAATTAAGATGCAGTGAAGAATATTTATCAACACTGTGCTATACGTAGACATCTCCAAACTAGTAGACTTCAAATTTTATATAAAGCAAATTTACCAGCCTAGCTTAAAATAAAAGTTATAATCTACCCTTTGCATTTGCGTATAAATGTATAGTAGATTTTCATTAACCTTAATCTTATCTCAAGTTTCTGTTCCTAACTTTGCTTTTCTCTCTTTCTTCCTTCACTATTTCTAATTCATGTTGTGGTTTCATATTTTCTGAATCCTGAAATAAATTAGAAGAATTGTGTTTAAGCAAAGTCAACTAAAACAGAATAATTTGGTAAGAAATAGACTGACAAGCAAAAAAGATATTTTTGTAGTTTTCCCATGATTCTGTATATTGCAGGGCCTGTGATCAGCTATGGAGTTGGGCTCATTAGACTGAATTCATTGAAATTTCTAAAAGCTTTAAGGGTTTTGTTGCAGGATATATAGTGCTATGAAGGCAATTGTTTGGAAAATATTAGATATTTTTACTAGTTCATGGTTAATTTCATATCTCTGAATAACCTTTGGCTCTGACCAAGGTTCATACCCACACAACATATAGCTTGAAGAAAAGAGATGCTCTTTCCATGCTGATTGGACAAGTTAAATTTCCAAGTCGACCACCAGACCAACTGCTGTGGGAAGAATGAGGCCTATTCACATAGTCCTAAATTACTGTCTATCTAGGAGCCAGTCTTGATGGCAGATGGGATGAAATTAGCTGATAAACTTAGACCAAACAGAGATCCATTCTGGATCTGAGCAGGGGTCAATCCCACTCAAAGCTCACTGAGTGCTGAGTGGCGAGAGGGGATGCAGTGTGCAGAGGCGGGAATCTATATTATGTGAATCAAGGCAGAGGTTATTAGCCTTATATTATAGAATAAGAAACTGAGGACAAAAATGCAATTCATTTGGCCTCAGTCGCATAGCAAATGGCAACGTCAGATTTTTAGGCCAAGTTTTCTGACCTCAGGCCTATTTCTCTTGTCCCTATTTTCTACCCTCTAGTGATACGTTGACTAAATTAATATGACCTGTTAATGAAAGCAGGGTTTGAAAGATGAAAAAAGGAGTGGCAATGAGATGAATAGGGTCTTTGCAGAAAAAATATTTTCAAAGAGGAAAACACCTAGAAAGAGGAACCCTGGGTCGGATTTTGTAAGACGACGTTTGACTTCTTCACAAATTTGCCTAGGTGAAAACCTTCAAGTACTTAAGAGCCAACAACTCAGTGGTAGATTGCAAAATCCATGCCATGAGAGCACTTTTGCAGATTCACTATCCCACTGTGACTCCCCAGAACAGCTCAGGCTAAAACAAAGAAAACAAATTCCCATGAAAACCTAACTGAAAGGTCACAGAAAGGAGAGGCAAACTCATTAATTTTTTTCGGAGCCTGAGGGTTCATTTTTTAAAATCTGTGCCACATTGGCACGTGCGGTCTGCATGATGACTTTCTTTTGTAGCAAAGCACATCCGCTGCAGTTTGCAATACCCTGATGCCTGGCTGTCCTTTGGCTCCATGTCCTGGTCTTAGCTGAGGCTGCCTTGTAAATTCAGGAACTCATTTCACTGTGAATCATCCGAGATGGACCTCTCTCATGATAGATTTTACTTCTTAAATGATCTTAGAGTAGTTATTTTCTATCTGACCTGTGTACAAATGAGTTGTAACAATAGCATCTACATTAATTGTTAAATTTCATTTTTTCTGATAACTGCTTCATTCAAAGTGGAGATAGAGGGCTGCTATTTTCCCCAGAAAAAAAAGCATAAAGTTAAAAGACAGTAAAGTGATAATTTGTAATTTTTACCTGTGGGTTCAAGAGTTGATGTAAGGCAGAAAAGTTTGAAAGTATATATAACCTGGCTAAAATCAGTCTTCTTTCTCTGTTCTCGATCAAGAAACAAGGTGAAGAGTTGGAGAGGAAAAGAAGAGTTAGAGCCTGTTAAGGAACATTCATCGCTGCCCACCTTCCACTCCATGTTGGAAATCTCTTTAAGTTCAGGAAGCAGAGAAGAGAACCACAGCTCAGAGTGGATAACGAGGACCCATGAGAAGCAGTTGTTTACATTTTTTTTTTTGAGACATAATAGCCACAGTTATTAAAAAAAAAAGCCAGTTATTCCTTAATATATGAATCGTTATATACTTATAAAAATCTTTACAAGGTATGCGTATATTACTATAGTAATGAATTTGTGTTAATGTCCACAAACATATGAAATTAAAATGAATGAGATAAAAACATTTTTGGAAAATGTCCTGTTCCATTTATCAGTGGTGCTAAAATCTTTTTAAAATTTTATTAAAATTATTTGATGCTTTCAGCGTCATTAAATATCTATCAAAGTCATGAATATCTTGATTTAAAACTTTGTGCTAGAAAATGATTTGCAGGCCTGTTTCTAAATTCTCTTTATTGAGACAACTGTTTATTAGTTTAATGACTATCATTATTGGAGAAGTCAAGTGGTAAGATTCGTAGATGCAAATAGAAGAAATGCATGTTGCCTGCATTTACTAAATCTTGAGACTCATGTTTCAATCTCACCCACTAATAATGAAAATATTTTGCTGAAATTGGCTAGCAGGCTTTGAGCTTCCCTGATGTTCATCAGTTGTTCTTTCAAGCTAGAAAATGCTGCATTTTCATATTTTTACAAAATATGCTCAAAGCCAGTCACAGAAATTCATTTGGAAGATTCTTAATCAGATTAAGAATTAGAATTCTGATGTTTTAAAGCATGCTGATAGGAGAGTTTTTATAGGTGACGCTGTTTGCTTTCAGCAACAAATTTATCCAAAGCCGGACACGTTTATAAATGTCATTTTTCCAAACCTTCTCTCTATAGTAGGAGGTTCTTTGGGAAGCAACTACATTCTTACTCATTGCTAAAATGTGGCAATTTTGGAATACTTATTTTATTAAAAGAAAAATATATAACTCATCTTTAACTCTGATAATTCCTTAAGTGCACTCTCATAAGATATGAAAAGTATCTCTGTGTGGTATGCAGGATTTTCCTTCAAAATATCTGCTCTTTTCAAAATATTTGGAAATTCTTCTATTTAGATAATGTGGTCCATATATTCACATTAATAAAATGCAATACCTCATAATATACTGATACATAACAAAGGAGTGAGGATGGCCCTGCCCATCCAGGTAGCACTCCCTTGCTTTCCTCAGTATGTGTCAGAGGATGATCTCACATGCTGTGATTAAGGATGTCTCATAATCTTTTCTTCCTACAGCTCAATTCAATCATCTCATATACCTGGTGTATACATAGCCCAATTTTTTTAAACCTTTTTATTTTATAATGATTTTTGATTTATAGAAAAGTTGCAGAGACAGTATAGAGAGATTTTTATACTCTTCAAGAAATTTTCCCTTTTGTTAACAAATTACAAAGCAATAGGACATTTGTCAAAACTAGAAGGTAATGTTGGTGCAATACTAGTGTGTAAACTACTGATTTTACATGGATTTCATGCATTTTTTCTCTAATGAAAGTCCTTTTCCTATTGCAGGATCTAGTCCATGATATCACATTGCTCTTAGTTGTCTTGTTGCATTAGTCTCCTCTGATCTATGGCAATTTCTCAGTTTTCTTTTTCTTATGACCTCAACAGTTTTTAAGAGTAATGATCAGGTATTGCATAGAATGTTCCTTGATTTGGGTTTGTCTAATGGCTTCTCACAGGTCTTGCAAAGAATACTACGGAGATGAGTTGCCCTTCTCATCACATCATGATGCATAATATCAACACGACTATCTTTGGTTATTAACCTCCGTCAATCACTTGGTTAGGGAGGCACTTAAGATGTTTCTTCACTGTAGTTACTTTTTTCCCTTTCTTTGTTTTTGGAAGATAGAAAGCCCAGTTCACACTCAAGGAGGAAAGCATACTCTACTTTGAAAACGAGAGGGCTTGAGTTGGCATTTTGATTTTTTTGTGAGGACATCCTGAAGGTCCTTTGGTTCTCAAGTAAGATACTGTTGACACTTGATAAAGAAAGCATGCCAGCAAGACTCATGGAAGCCTGGGAAAAGCCAGGAGAGAATGTATCCTAGGATATCCCTTATACGTCGCCCTCCTTGAGATGGAGCAAAGACATAGCCGAAATATCAGTGGATTGACTATGAGAGGGTTAGCCAAGTGATAGCCAAAACTAGGCCCACAGATATCCAGATATTACTTTGTTTTTCTACGCAAATGGTCTGATAAGATAATTTTAAAAGGGAAGGAAAGGTTAGAAGAGAAACGAGACAGAGGAAGACAAATGTGATACTACTATATTCAATGCTAGTTCTGAAATGACATCACCTCAGAATTTCTTCAAGGAGAAAGAGATGCATTGGAGATGGAATTTTATCACTAAATGAGACTATGTTGTAAGCCTATAATGACTGAGATAACACTGAATTGGTCCATGAAGAACTAGAATTAAGTAGATCAGATTTTTTGCCATCGTGCAATAATGGGAGCTCAAGCTAGAAATTAAATTGAATTACATAAAAATAAAGAAAACAAGATTTTTCAATATCAGAGTTTTATGGGCTGTTGCTACTGTCAGGTTCATACCTTTCACACAAATTTGGCAGCATCATCACAGGTTACAAACAAAATCTGTCCGTGCAGGGCTGGCTGGATGATAAAAAAATTGTTACAAGATATTAAGACCATGCTTCATGGTTGGGCTAAGCAAGATATATTTTCAATTTGTTTATGATCTGGGCAGACATTTCATAAAAATGGGGATGAAAATCCATGAATAAGGGAAAGATATAACTTAGTGTTGATGAGTATTAGTGTCGGACTCACAGAGACCAAGATTTAATTTCCAGTTTTATTATTCTCTAACCATGTGATTTTGCTAAATTTAGTTACATTTTTTAAGCCTAAATTTACTCCTTTCTTAAATGAAGATAAAAATGACTGTTTTATGGCATTATCAAAATTAAATGAGATCACATATGTGCTACATTCAATACAAAGTGCCACATATGATCGATAATCAATAAATCATAGCTTGCCACTCTTCTTTTCCTTGTTCATTTCTTCTTCTTATTATTATTATTATTATCCTAAATATCTATTTTGAATCCTGAAATTATAAGAAGTTAAAGCCAAGTAAGTTAAATCTAGCTAGGAGCTGAGATAGTGAAGGAGAAATATAACAGAGAACAAATGAGAAGAAAAGGTTCATGAGGTCTAGAGAAAGAAGTCAATTAGAGCATAGAATATCCACCAGGAAAGCCACTTCAAAAAAAGAAGCCTGGGGCTGGCCCCATGGCTTAGTCATTCAGTTTGGCCTGCTCCACTTCAGTGGCCTGAGTTCATGGGTTCGGATCCCGGGCATGGACATACACCACTCATTAGCCATGCTGTGGCAGTGACCCGCATATAAAATAAAGGAAGATTGGTGCAGATGTTAGCTCAGGGTGAATCTTCCTTAAGCAAAAACAGGGGAAGATTGGCAACGGATGTTAGCTCAGAGCTAATCTTCCTCAGTAAAAAAAAAATGTAAATAGAAAAGGAAACTTAAGTTATGAGAGAGAACTGGGTGTAAGTTGGCTGAGTTGTTAGTTTATACAGATACCCAAATTTGCTCTCTTGAGGAGTTATCAACACTTGAATAAAGGGCAGTCTTTTATTTCACAGCTAAGGCAATTAGAATTTATTTTACCTTACATATTTTAATTTATAATTCCTAATTAGCATATTTTTTGCAAATATAATAGGGTACTGCATGCTAAACACAAATTCATATAAGTGCTTATGAGATTTTCAACATTTTATTTCTTATGGCTGACCAAGCATGAAAGATTGGTAGAAGTAAATTTTTAAAAGAATGCTTAGCTATTAAATTAGAGCGTAAACTTTTCCAGTCTTTATTATTATTGCTAGATAAAGAGTTGTCATTTCTAAAGGAATGCTGGAAGGTAGTTAATTTCTCTTTATGCTTAGGGTTACAGACTTTTAAATTTGTAGGTCTATTTCAGGCCTCATTTAGCTATTAAGAAATTTACACTATTTCCTTCCCTTTCCTAATGGCCAGAGAGGCTGCAATATAAATTGAGAAGGGAAGGATAAGGAGAAGAATCCTTAAATTTTCATTATAGTTGTATCTCCTCTCATCAAAGGACCTCAGACATTGCCCTTCTGGGTCAGTAATGCCAGATAGTTAATTTCCATCAAGATACACAGATGTGCTGACATAACAATACCCAATGTTTCAAGAGCCTCAAGGATATTAATAAAAAACTATTTCTTAGGGGAACCTCAGATATTTTCCCCCAGGAAAGATTACAGATCAGTATTTGTTATCTCAAAATATTAAAGTAATTAGTGTTGGGTGAATTAAAAAAAAAATGCAACATTCACACTGGTCCAGATAAATGCCAAAGTTTGGAGGACGCTTACTTGAACTTTACCAAAATATGGAAATTCTCATGTCTGCACAACTGAACTGCAAGTCTGGGGGGAAAGGACTATCTTGCAAAATTTTGAAAGCATCCTGTTGCTAGTTGGACTGAAAATACCATGGTTGTTCTCTGTTTTTTCAGCATTCTCTGGGTCGGTTTAAAAAAAGATGAAAAAAACCAAGAAATGCAGAGACATTAAAAAGGCAAAAGTGAGCTTTTGAAACCTTTATAAATGAGGTGGGTTTTTTTTTTTTGGAGTTTGACCTGAGACCATTGGACTTTATTTCAAGGAAATGATAATGAACCAAGTAACTGTATTGGCTCCCGTGTCCTGCTCCTCTGCCTCCCTCCTACCTTCCATTCTACTAGAAGCACGGAAACCCCTTGGAAGTCCGCAGGAACTCCATGCTTGCATCAGCTCAGGGGGGGATCCAGAGCAAGATGAGAAACAGGCCTGGAGACTGTGATGGGAGCTCGAGCAGATTGTGCAGTCTCATTTCACATTCTCTTGTATCCCCTGCTGTCACATTTTTCTGCTGCCGACAAGAAATCAGCTATGGGCAGAGCGAGGGAAAGCTAGAGCAGCAAGCGCTCTTCTGGCTGGTGTTAACAAAGCAGCCACGCTAGCGAAGGGCCACCTCGTCTTGCATTCTGCTCCGCTGTCTTGAGTCCATTTCTGAACCCCAGCCAGCTCCCAGCTGGTCATATACTACAAGGCTGTCATGTCATCAACCCAGGCAAGATGTTCCAGCGTTTGTGTGTGTATTTTTTTAAACTTGCCAACTTGGCTGTTTTCCCATAAATTGCATGGAATAATTATTTTTTTTTTGAAAAAGCTTAGCTTCTCGTTACCCATGGGTGAGCAGGTTTTTGGAGATTGCTCAGTCAACAGAATTCGGGTCAAAATTAGCGACAATGAACAGGCAATCATATTTAGATATTCAACGACTCATATTTGGATATTAAGAGTCTAAAGTAAGGTAGAATATTCAGAAGCTTTTACTATAAGGAGCATCTGATATCACGAGTAAATGTTTCTATTTTCCAAATACGTTATATATCTTCATTGTACAGTAAGGCCTTGCTTTTTGACAGTAGTTTACTTTGTGTGTATATATATGTGTGTACCTACCTGCTTCTTTTATAAAAGCTTTCCTGGCAAAACATCAAAACATTATCTGTAAAATAAATGATAATAAATTACCCAAGAGAAGAAAATATCTTTCCACCCAAACAATACGTAAGTCAAGATGGTTTATTTGAGAGAAGCCTGGGTTTGTTCAAAAAAACAGAAGTATTTGTGAATATTTTTAATAATTTGAACATATGGTCTGAGCAGAAGCAGAAAAGGCACTTTTTTAACTTGATGTCAGATCATATCACATTATGTTGATTTATACTGCATAATGTGATATGTTGCAGATTTTTAATAAATAGACTTACTTTACCATCTCAACTAGGAAAGATTTCTGTGTGCAAATCTGGTGATGCCCTTTGGGGTTCTTTAGGAGCTCTCCACTAACACCATTTTCAAGTTTCTGACAGAGATTTTTTATATTTTACTTACTTTCTCCATTGGGTAAGGTGGCAAACATGTGACAAAAATGAAGTGCTAACAGAAAGAATGTTTCTTTCTCCATTTTTTTCATCAGCTGGGGGAACTAAAGTTCTTTTATCTAGTTCAGGAGCAATAATTTGACAATAAGTAATGAGCAAGTTTTTGATGGAGGGGCAGGCGGTGTAATGAAGGTGTGAGAAGGAAGCTATGTGAGGGAAGAGAGGGGAAATGAGAGCATTGCCATGTCGGGGAGGCCTGATCGCACAGCAGATGAACCGACTGTGTACTGAGTCCTCTTCCTGATGGCCCACCTTCCCTTATGCTGAATCACAGAGACACGCTGCTAAGATTTCTGAATACTTTTCATCTATAATATCCAAACTGCGTTTCTAAGAAAAAAAATAAACTTTCAAAGTCGATTTTTTTCCAATGAAAAACAGAAACTTAAATAGATCAAGCAGCCAATCTAAGATTTCACTGGGATCTGACTTTTTGGCAAACAAATATAAAACTACCATTTTCAAACCATTCTTCCAAATCTTTCTTTTATTTGTGGCTTATCATCCAAATAATCACTTATCTTTAATTAAATGACTATCGTTGAAGCATATGCAGTCCCATACACATACCTAGAAAAATGAATTAAAACAAATTAAGCAGTAATGCATCATTTCTCTAGACAATTACCAAGAGACAGTGTAAAAATATAAAAAGACACATAAGAAAATCACAGAACTCCTGAAAGAATATCAAGCCCAAAAGATATGTCAATTATCTGACAGGTGAATTTTATATACAAAGAAGCAAATGAGAAGACCTGTGACAGTGGGGGTCATGTTTGTCTGTTAGACAGTATTTCCAATACCTGGCATAAAAATAAGTCAGAGATATTTGCTGAATAAATGAATTAATATGTGCAATGTTATCTTAAAAAGGGAAAATAACAGATGATTTCACTGTTTTTTCAAGATTGCAAAGTAGAAATAAAATCCTTTACTATTTCTAATTAGTATATGTAGTACACTTATTCTAACAGGGCTTCAGCTAATTGCTCTCCTTGGGTTATTTAATTTTATTTTCATTAATATTCCATTTTAAAATTAAGGAAAAAATAAAGGGAGGTTGTAAAATTGATAAGAAATTTGCCTAAGGTCAGTAGATACTAAGTGGTGAAAATAGGACATTAAGAGCCCACCACGCTGTATTGCCCAAAAGCACTCGAGGAGACAACTAAACTTCCATGGCAGTAAAGTAGCAATTATTCCAGATCACTTGGATGCACGGAAAGTGAAACTCTTTGATCACATAGCTTTCAGGGCTTGAGAGAAGTGTTAAAGGATCAATCAGTGAAATAGCTGAATATATTAAATATGGTTTAGTTTGAGATAGTGTAAGCAAAGGCATTAAAGCATAGGGGGATCTGCAGATCCAAGTTCTGATCTATATTATAGGGGCAACAAAAAGAAAGCCCTAATGGTATGCAAATATGATGCTAAGGAAGTCAACAAAAGATGAATAAAATAAATTGACAATGTCAGAATGAAGAATGTGTCCCTAGAGAGGAATGGAGATCCAGTAGTCAGAACTTTTGCTAATGCTTAACTCATTTCTATCTGTTTTTCAGGTTAGTTTTGCCACCCAAAGTTCAACTTATCTTGAGAAAAGAAATAGTTATTTAATATATCTCTTAGGATTAATATATCTCTTAGGATTAATGTCGGCTGTGAGAAACAGAGATCCCAAAGCAGTAGCTCAATAAAGAAACATGTTATTTCTCTCACATAAAAGTCCAGAGAAGATTGTTAGAGATGATAGGGCAACTTTGTTCCCCAATGTCCTTAGAATGCCACGCTCCCTCTGTCTTATTCTCTCAGGCATGGCCGATTCATAATGCCAAAAGACCGTCCTCTCTAGCTATCATGCTGGCATTCCAACCCACAGGAAGGAGGAGGGGATGATGAAGAAGCCAGGGAGTGTACATTCCAGCTATATTTCAAGGAAGGAAGCATGAGACACACAAAACACCTTTCCTTACATCTTATCAGCTAGAACTTAGCCACAAGGCCCAGGATGGTGGTCAGTGAGGAAATGTATTGGTTTTCAGGGTAGAGAGCTAAAAATAGGCAATTTCATAAATATTACTATGAAAGAAGGAAAGAGTAGGTGTTGGAAGATGACTAGCAATCTCTGCCACAGTTAGTATTTATTTAGAAAATGAAAACATTTCTTTTTCACTGTTATTTTTTTAGAATTGCTTTAAAACCCACTTCTTCCTGAGATTCCTTCCATGCATACAGACTGGGGAACTAGCTACTATTTCCAATATTTACTAATATTCCTGAGGATTCTTTGCTCATATGGGCAAACTTTGCCTCAGAAATACCAAAAATTCATGCTACAAATAACATTTATCATTGGGGCCCATGAAGCCAATATAGTTTGACATATTTTTTTCATACATGACCTTTGTAATGCTTGTTTGTGGGTTCAGTAATATACTAAATGACAGCAATCTCAAACCCAGACGAAGTTATTCTTCTTAAAACATTACACTTCGATGGGTGGGCTAGCTCATCATCTCTCCCAGAACTTGCTTTTACTCCTGCTGTCCATTTTGCTGAACGGCACCACCAAGCTACCTGTGGTCATGCTTTATTTCTTTTCTTTCATCCAATGCAGTCAGATACTGTTGGCCAGACTCATTCTTCACTGGGCTTTGTCTGGGTCAGACTGATGTTGTAAAAGGTTTTCCAAAGAGTTTTTACCCATCCCTTCACCACCCCAGCTTCAGTTCTGCTCAATCTTGACAAGAGCCCTCTCCTTTCTCAGTTAGGACGCTAAGAGATTTTATCTTTATTACCTTTAAGGTAAGGCTATTACTACAGAAATTTCAGGAAAATAAGTAATCAGTGTTTAGCTTTAAGACTCCAAAGCATAGATGGCATTGTTAATCCCAGGAAAGACTGTCTGAAGGTACAACACACAAGAACATCAAGTGCTTGGCAGATCCTGGTATAAGCAATATGGAGAGAAGAATGGTGATTATTACAAACTCTAACAATTATTCAATCCAGAGGAAGGAGGAGGAAGAGCAGAGAGACGAGCAAACACATTAGCCACTGTCATGTATCTCTGAAAGCACACTCCTGGAGTCAAAGCCCAGGATGCTGTAAATCGCTAGAGAGATCTGGGGATCCAAGAGTACAGGGAGGTTAGTATAGTTACTTTGCTGTAATTTAGGGCTCAACCAACCTTTGAATTTTTTCCCACAGCATCTTGGTGTCGAAGAGTAAAAGAGAAGGACCAGTTGTAGCAGGTCTACATAGACAATCCTGAGATAGAGCCTGGGTGAAAATGCAAGATTTCCGCTACTTTTCTTAGAACATTGTAGAATTGGTTGAAAGAGAACACAGCCTAAGAGTCCTTTCAGTTTCACAAGAGCCCCACTGTTTCTCTCTGATTGGACTGTGCTATGACAGGACAAAAGGAAATACATCAACAAATTCCAGTGGAGATAAATGCAGGAACCCTCAAGATCATCACTCCCCAGCCCCACCCCCACTCTGTCATCTAGTAGCTTTGGAAGCTCAAAGAAGGCACAGAGGAGGATGTCCACAGTTGAACCTGGGAGAAGATAAAAGTATAGGAGGAGAAGGTGCTTCTTGACCACCAAGACCCTTATACCTCTTTCCCCTAATGACTTGGTTTTATTATGTAAGCACCAACTCCAGCTATCCCAGGTTGCAGGTAGAAACCCCAAACCTGGAGGTGAAGAGAGAAGAGTCAGTCTGTACTATCAACCTAAAGTGATAGTTAAAATATAAATTATAGGGGCCGACCCCATGGCCAAGTGGTTAATTTCGTGTGCTCCACTGCAGCGGCACAGGGTTTCACTGGTTTGGAGCCTGGGCACGGACATGGCACCACTCATCAAGCCATGTTGAGGTGGCGTCCCACGTGCCACAACTAGAAGGACCCACAACTAAAATATACAACTATGTACTGGGGGGATTTGAGGAGAAAAAGCAGAAAGAAAAAAAATAGATTGGCAACAGTTGTTAGCTCAGGTGCCAATCTTAAAAAATATGTATATAAATTATATTTAAGAATTTAAAAATCATGTCCATGTATATATACATAGATATATACATGTATTGTATAAACGAGTTTGTTTATTTGTATGTATAAACACGTTTTTACAAACATCTATTACATATTCATTTTTCTCTATATTTATTACTTTGATCCTAAATCATCATCTGTCATAGAAAGCATAGTCTCCACAGCTCTCCCAGTGCCTGGCTCACGCATACCTGTCTGCAGGTTAACAAGAAGGCAGACCAGAGTTGACTGTTCAGCTGTGAGTTCCAGCCTGCACCAAGTGATGCCAATGGTGTTTGCCCAAATCCTTTGCACCAGAGTTCCTTTATTGTTTTGCTCAATACACTTGTTTTGACTATAATGGTTGCAGTTATCACATTGTATCATAATTAAGTGTTCACTTGTTTTCTTTTCCCAGTGGAAGGTTTTGGGGGTGAAGGAGTGTGCTTTATAGAATTAATTCCAGTACCTGATACACAGCACATGATCAATCAATTTTAATAATATGAGTAAATGAAATAACAAATGAGTAATTACTGTATTCTCTTTGCATCTTGTGTTTTAATAAAATAATTATCATAGTTAAACTAAAAAAAAGAGAAGCCTAGGAAAAGAGATGCCTTGACTGAAGTTCAGAGGGAAACACATGGAGGACATAGTAAAGCTACAGGAAAAATTCCCTAAATATATATTTGCTATTCACTAGCAATAGGAGAGAGAAAAATGAAATCAGAAAGTGTCTCCGAATACTTCTGAATTTTCCACTGTATATATATATATATATATATATATTTTAAAGTTCGATTCCAATAATATTTCAAAAGCTTCATTTTAATTAAAAAGAAAAACTTTTGCTCCATAGGCTTTAAGTAGGAGCTTAAAAATGGTAACGTAAGAAAAATTTTTCTACCAAATTTATAGTCTAAAAGCAGATCAGAAAAACAATACTAAATAGCAGACATTTAGCTAATTCATGAAACACTTCCCTGAAGAGTAACATATTTTGTTCCAATTAAAAAACATTAGGAAAATTTATGTATACCTGTAGTAGATTGTCAAAAGTGGTCCCACAATAAATGATGCCTCCCTGTGACCATGGACTTTTGCCATGTCTTTGCTGCTCCTGCCATCAAGAGGTAGAATGTATTTTCCCATCTCTTTGATCTGCGCTGGCCTTGTGAGTTTCTTTTCCCAATACAATGCAAGGAGTGATGTTCTGGGACTTCTGAGACCAGAATTTAAGAGGCTGTTTCCTTCTGCTTTTATTCAGAAGAACTGCAGTCACCACGTAAGAAGTCCAGGATATCCTACTGTAGAGAGAAGCCAAGTGGGAAGAGAGGTCTTGGGGGATAAGAAATCAAGCAGAGGGAGAGGTCCTGTGAAGGAGAGCCAAAGCTCCAAACTTATGAGAAAGCCCAGCCAACACCAAGAAAGGAGCAATTCAGTTGTCCTAGCCAGCCCCAACTGTTTTGAGCCAACATAACACTGGTACCAGATATGTGAGTGAAGTCATCTTGAGTCTTATAGCTCTAGTTTAAGGTCAGCCCTGGGATCTATGGAGCAGAGGTGAACTGAGCCCTATGCATCCTGCCCAAATGCTAGACCCAAATAATTGTAAGCCAGAATTGGTGTTTTAAGCCATTAAGTTTTGTGGTGTTTTCTTATGGAGCAATAAGTAACAATACAGTACCTCAATGATGATCATAGTTTTATGTACTACCCAGAAATTGGTGTAGGCTGATAGCACACTAATTACCGTACTGCATGTAGTAGTTCATACAGGTGTTCCGAAACTTCTGTTTTAAAAGAAAATCTAAATAATTATGTGATTTTTGGAAGAAAACTGATATCTTCTATAGTGTGTGCACAAAATAATGTCTCTCTTAATCTTAAGAGTCAAAATATATCTAGTTTTACAAAATTGCTATACACATAGAAGAGAACTAATTAATTTCATTTTGTTTAAATAAAATATATAAATTCATATTTCTAAAATATGTCATCTATAATAACATATCAAATAAAATACATAAGTACTATTAGAAGAATAACAATGAAGTGGACATTCATGGCCACACTACTTATATTAAAGAACATAATTGCTGTTTAAAGTTAGATTTTCTTGCATACAGATTTTATGTCACCCAATTTTAAGTGGCATAATAAATGGCATTTATAGGTCATGAATTTTTAGTATTGAATCAAAAAGTATTTAAAAAGTTGGAAATGTTATGATATGTAACTATAAAAACAAATGCCCCAGCTAATTTAATTTAGCTCATTAGTGTTATTTGTCTCATCAATATGAAAAACTAGTTAAATTAAGTCAAAGAACAACGATTAGGCAAGTCTCACCCTTCCTTCAGTCATATAAAGGACTACACAACAGACTTTAGTCTCTGAAGATTGAAACATGAACTGTACCTCCAGCTCAGGGTAAGTATAGGAAAGAAAATCAAATGGGACTGTTTTATTGTGTTTGTTTTTATGTTTTATTGTACTTGACCACTCATCATTTCATGCTTCAGTTCACCACTTTGGCTTGCTCTTCATGAGTGAAGAGAGAAGAGTTAAGCGTTGTCACTCAAGGATTATCACTAGAGTTACCCAACCTCACTAAACGTCACAGTATAAATCGGAGAACCTTCCATTTCTACATTAAACCAAAAAAAAACAAAATGTATCAGAGATAATCCTTGATTTTTACCAAGGCAGTTTAATTGAAGTCTTGTGAAGACATAGAGGATCTCATGAAAATGTTTTATAAAAGCTGATTTTAAAATGGCTCATTTGCTATAAAAAATGTTTATAGATCTTTAATAGATAGTCTCCAGAGAGTCATAATTTTTCTTGAGTCTATTACTTATTGTACTTTCAGGCATTATGGTGTCATTTTCATTCAATGTAAATTTTTGAGGGAGAAGTAATCATAGCTGAAGTCTCTGAAAAATCATCCAGTTGTTACAATTAAGTTGATTGCCAGTCTATATTTTTCATATAAGAAGAAGAAATGTTGCCACTTTGTGAATAACTTGGCAATGATAAATGACACACGTTTTCATACATAGTTATAATGTTCACATAATGCTTTTTCTCCCCCAAAGCACATTTAACCTTTGTTTTGTCAAGAATTTTATGGACAATAAACTCTGAACAATTCTCAGTGCTAATCAAAGACGGAGAGCAAGGTTTTGAGGCTTGAATAAATAAGGTAAAAGTAGTAAGTTTTGTGTCCAGCTCACTCTTCCTGGGTTGATATTAATGTCATGTAAATAGTGCAGCCAGGACTCTCACTTTTTGGATTCCATGTTAAATTGGATTGCATACATTTTAAAGTTAAGTCTAGTTTAAACAATGATAAGTAATTGAAACAATGAAAGGCTAGCATCTTATAAGAATGTAGGAAGTAGAAATTTACAAATAACTTTTATTGGCATTATTATGTCTCTCAAGTCCCACACACATATAAAGAAGGGACAGATGTCTGCAAGAGTTTTTGTCTGAAGTGTTGTTGTGGTCTTGATGATGTTCAAAGGATTTTCATCATCTGACCATCAGCATCCCATCAAATTCAGAGTATTGTTTGACTATTTTCTCTGTATCTGTACAATGGCAAAAAATGACAAAAGCACATCAGTCTGCTTTCACTATGGTACAAAAGCCTGTGTGTCTTTTGTGCATTGGATGGCGTTAGCAGCTTAATTCCAAGGCTATAGGATTTGTTTTAGTAATTCATTGTTATGTAAACAAATCAGAATTTCTCCTCTCCCCCAACTTACTGGCTTCAAATAAAAATTTAATATCTTTTGTGATTCTGTGGAATACTGGACCCAACTGAGCAGTTCTTGTGCTCCACATTGTGTTTGATAAGGCTGCAGTGATCTGGGGCCTTGGTCTGGAATGTCCAAATAGTTCACTTACATGGCTTTACAGTTGATGCCGGCTCTTGGCTGGGAGCTGATCTGGAATCACTGATCGGAGCAGTTCAATTTTCTTCCACATTGCCTCTGTATATGGCTTAGGATTCTTAGAGTAGGGGGGCTGGGTCTAAAGAGAGAGCAATCCAAGAGTAAGCTGTTGAAAAGGAAGGAGACAGAAACTGCCAGTCTTCTTAATTCCTGCTTATTATGAATTGTTGCTTAATTCCCAGGGTATCAGTTCCATCTCATTCTATTGGTCAGAACAGCCATATGCCAACCCAGATCCAAGGAAAGGAGAAGCAAATTCCATTTCTTGAAGTGAGGAGTGGCATCTATGGACAGAGTGGTGAGGAATTTTGGGGCCACAGAATCATGTACTAAATCTCAACCTCTCTCATGCCAACTCTGTCACCTTACCAATTTTTCCATTCCTCATTTGTTATACCCTTAAAATAGAGAGAAAGCCTAATTGGGGCATATCTGTTGAGCACCTCCCATGTGCCAGACACAACAGGATATTGTGAGAGTACAGCCTCACTAGATAAATGACTTAAAATGATATGGCTGAAATGTCCAAATTATTAAAGCTAGTGTTCTCATTGTTCTGTATGTCAAAAATTTGGACATCTTAACAACACCCTGTGTATTTCTGAGAGTTCCCCTGGAAAGCTTCGTGGATGCCCCGGAGCAAGTCTACCCTGTTCCTGTCATCTCATTTTCCCATCACACTCCTGCATCGATGTCAGTTTACCTGCTAGATTTGGTTTGCTTCCCTGGCCGTGGCCACTGATCATTCTAGTGCTCCAGCTAGTTTTCACAGCACAACTCATACAAGCAAGTAACATTTATCAAGAATTCATAAAGGCTTGATGTTCAAGCAAGTGTGACATAAAGTGGCTCGAAATCACTACTAGCAAGGGCTATTATTATGTCCCACAGAATGAAACTCTCAAATGAAACATTGCCTAACTACACATAGGCTTTTACATTCTGGGCTCTGACTCATCTCACATCAAAGGAAGTATCTCTATGTATATAAGACGGGGCCCAACTTTACCTTCAGACATAAGAGGAAGACACCTCCTAAACCACTGACTCTCCTCGAGTTCAAGTGCCAACCCATTTTCTGTCATTCAACTTATTTTCAGAATTATTGGCAGTGGGAATGCCCATTACTTTAGAGTGTAATGCCCACTCGCATGAACATGGTGTGGTCTGGGTCACCCCAACAGTGAGCAGCAGCTTCAATAACTGACGGTGAGTTTCCTAAATCAGGAATTAGTATTAAATGACAGCTAAGGGAGCCACCTCACTTCAGCTCCTTTGATTTCCTTTCAACCAGTTTCTTTCAAGAGAAAATCAGGTCTAATTATCTATTTGGGCTGTCTGGTCTAGGCTGCTAATGAAAACAAAACAATTGCTTAACCCAAAGCTTGCTTCCCCCTTTTCTTCTCTGTCTCTCTTGCACCTATACACATGCCCACGCTAACAAATAATATATAAATGTCAGCATGAGATATTCTAAATCCAGATTTAGGGAAAACTGAACTAACTAAGTTAAACTAAATTTGACTTTTATTGGTTTCCTGAGGCTGTCATAGCAGAGTACTACATCCTAGGTGGTCTAAAGCACTGGAATTTATTCTCTCGTCATCCTGGAGGCCAGAATTCTGAAGTCTGAAACTAAAGTGCCCACAAGGTGGTTCATTTGGGAGCTCCAACGGAGAATTTGTTTCGTGTCTCTCTCCTGGCTTCTGGTGGGTGTGGTAATCCTTGGAGTTTCTTGATTGGTAGATGCATTACTCAATTTCTGCCTTCATTGGCAACAGGCTGTGCTTTTCTGTGCGTCTGTGTCTAAATTTCCCTCTTCTTGTGAGGACTTCTGTCATACAGTGGGGATTAGGGCCCACCCTAATCAAGTATGACCTAATCTTATTTCAAATAAGGTCATGTTCACAGGTACCAAGAGTTAGGACTTCATCATACCGTTTTGGAGGGATACGACGCAAGCCAACATTTAATATTTGTATGCAGAAAAGGCTGCAGCCTCATAGAATCACACAAGTCAGACTAATAACCAGCCCATTTCACATGTATCAAATAAATGCCTTAATTTGCATTACTTCATTGAGTCAGGACTTTCCAAGAATAATCGAAGTACTTACCTATTTGCCTAACATCTGTAGAACGTAAAGACCGGATCATTCAAGTTGTCCCTCCCAGAATAAAGGAAAGTCTGCCCCCAAACAAATACCAATTTCCAGCCAATAAGGCAAAACCTGCTCATAAACCTCCCACTTGGCAGTTTTCTAACTTTAAAAATCTTGAGATCCAGTCTCCACTGGGCACCTGTTTGTAAGGATAAAATGAAGTAACAGAATGAGAAATCCCTAAGCATTCTTAGGAAGAAACAGTGATATACAAATCTGGGGCAGTTTTATTATTCTCTTTTCCACACCACTGAATTCATTTTCTCAGTGGGAAGCCTTCTCTATCATCACCTTTTTTCTACATTCTTTCCCAAAGCAGAGCTTATCTTTTTTTATACCCCTTTCACATATATTATGTTATTATCGCTAAGAGCAAACTTTAAAAGAACCTGGATATTGGAGCTGTTGCTATACTCTTGAGAGAATACTATGCTACCCACTGAGAGAGGGAGTCCTGCTGTTAAGACTCTTTGCCTGGTGAGATGACCAGGTAATTGTCCAGGCTCTGCACCGCCAGAAAAAACACCAGGGGCTCTGAGAGGTACGACAAGGCTGAGAAAATACCTCCCATCGCTAGTGCAAAAGGGGGGCAATTCAGACTATTGTCTTTCCTCCATGATTGTTTAAAAAGATTTAAAATCAACCGACTAAAACACACAGATTGTAATTCTAGCCTGGGCACCGTTCGATGTGGGACAGAGCTGAGGACTAATTGCTGAGAGTTCTAAGGGTCTGGAAAATTCCACTCCTGCTGAGGATTGCCAAAGATTAAATCTCAAACTTACTGCATTTTTTTATTATGAAATAATTCTGACATAAAATAACTATAGAAATCCATATAACAAACTCCATTGTGAATTTCCTATCAATTGCATTCACTGCTTTTCATCGTTTACATTATCCCTTGAAGCACATACCTTTAGTTCTAATATACTCAAATTTATCACTTATCCTTTTTAGTTTGCATTTTTGTGTTTTGTTTAGAGAAATATTTTCCTACCTTGAAGCTATAAACATATTTTCCTAAAGAATTTAAAGTTTACTTTTTACGTTATGTATTTACACCTATATTTA
The DNA here is from genome assembly GCF_037783145.1 of Equus przewalskii. Classification (NCBI taxonomy): domain Eukaryota; kingdom Metazoa; phylum Chordata; class Mammalia; order Perissodactyla; family Equidae; genus Equus; species Equus przewalskii. Next base: position 18,169,783 of record NC_091854.1, read on the forward strand.
TTTATGTCTATGTTGTGGAGAAGGGATCTTTTCTTTTTACCCCACAAACTGTAACCAATTTTCCAAGCCCATATATTGAATGGTACGTATTTTTCCTTTTGCCTTTTGGGAAAGATCAAATACACTGAAAAATTAAGGAGATGATTTTATCCTATAAAGCTATAGCAGTTGGAAGAAAATTAATGAGGAGCATCTCAAAGTAAAGGAAGGGGGCTTGGGGTTTTATAGAAGCAGATAAACAAAAGACTCATCTGTGAGTCTTAGGGAATCAGCAGATGGATGCAGAAGGGTCTTATTTGGAGATGTGTGAGGGCATATTTTATTTTATTTTATTTTTTTGAGGAAGATTAGCCCTGAGCTAACATCTGCCAATCCTCCTCTTTTTGCTGGGGAAGACTGGCCCTGACCTAACATCTGTGCCCATCTTCCTCTGCTTTATATGTGGGACACCTACCACAGCATGGCTTGCCAAGTAGTGCCATATCTGCACCCCATCCGAACCGGCGAACCTAGGCCACTGAACTTTCATACAGAATGTGCACATTTAACCACTGTACACCAGGCCAGCTCCCAAGGGCGTACTTTAAGGTTGGTCATTTCCTGGAACACAAAATTGTAGGCGGATTTCAGAGAACAAATGGTAGGGTGGGGGAGTTCTTAGCCATTGCTGCTTTCTGGCAGCACAGGGCTCAGATAAAATTGAACATTGGCACTTATGATCAAATCCCCATAGCAAGCTTTCTTTGGCCTGAGTCTATTTCTAGGTTATTGATTACTCTATCCATGTGTCAGTATCATCGTTTCATTGTTATAGTGGTTTTCTTATTTTCGTTTTTTTTTAATGAGGATGATAGGCCCTGAGCTAACATCTGCTGCCAATCCTCCTCTTTTTGCTTGAGGAAGATTGTCCCTGAACTAACATCTGTGCCAATCTTCCTCTATTTTGTATGTGGGACACTGCCACAGCTTGGCTTCAGGGGCGGTGTGTAGGTCTACAGCTCGGATCCAAACCTGCAAACCCCAGGCCACTGAAGCCGAGCAGGAGAATTTACCCACAATGTCTCTGGACCAGCCCCTATAATAATTTTTTAAATGTTATAAGGTGAGATCAATGAACTTCTTCCTCTTCAAAGTCATCTTGGCTCTTCTTATTTCTCTGTCAATTTCCAAGAAAATGAGTTGTGACTTTCATTGGTATTACATTGAATTTAAAGGTTAATTTTGGAAAAGGTGACAATTTTATCATATTAAGACTTTCTATACATTAATTTGGTTTGTTTTTCTATTTCAAGTTTTCTATGAAATATTTCAACTAAATCTGCATCTCTACTTGTTTTTTTCTCATTTTCATTGAAACACAGTAACCAGCTAAGTGAATATTTTAATGTTACATTTTGCAAAATTTAGATTGTGCTAGATTTAGCTTTAATTAAGAATATGTTTCTGATCACAAAGGTAATATTAACTAATTGTAGAAATTTTGGATAAAAGGGAAAATGACAAAGATGAAAATATCCATTGTCAATATTTTGTATATTTCCTTTAAAGATCCTCATATTGAATATTTCCATATATGATAAAATTGGGATCACAACTACGTGTGCAATGTTATATTCTACTTTATTGACCTAATATTACAAAGTTTCAGTAAACCGATATTATACCATTACATGGATTTGCAATAATCCCTTTATTCATTTCCATTATATTGGGCATTTTGGTTGTGTTTAATCCTTGGTTTTTATAAATATTATGTTTTCAGAATATCTATATAATAAATCTTGCTAACTCTGCTTAATTCCTTAGGACAGAGGTCAGCAAGCTATGGCTAGCTGCCTGTTTTTGTAAATAACACTTGATCAGAACTCAGCTGCCCTCATTTGTTATGTTGCGTCTATGGCAGCTTGCATGTTACAACAGCAGAGTTGAAGAGCTGCGACAGAGACCAGATGGCCGACCAAGCCAAAAATATTACTCTCTGGCCCTTTACAGGAAAAGATTGCTGACTCCCTCCTTAGGGTAAAATTCTACCCATGAAATTTCCTGGTCTAGGTGTAGGCATAAATTTATAAGGTCTAATACACTATAAATTTTCTTCCTGAAGTTCTGAAGTTTGTGGCAATATTGTATGAGCACCTGTCTCAAAGCACAATTACCAGAATTGAATATTAAACCTTTAAACTTATAGAGTACATTTTATTCCGTCCCCCCATTGAATTTTTCAAAAATTATGGTCCAAATAATTTATTCATATGCTACAAAATAAACTGATATGTACTTTCTGTAAACCGGTATTTTGATATTTTTATATCATGAGTTTTAAATCACATACTGACTTGTGCTTGGTCCTCCATACGTGTGTGTTCCTTGGGCGTTCCAGGGAAATCACTGTAACGTCAGATGATGCTTGAAGTACTTGACAGCAGCCAAGGAGATAATTATTCATGAGAAAACGGAGGCTGTTTGGGTATCACCCTTCCACCGTGTGCACACGCAGATCCCCTGTTACATATCTCTCAGTAAACACCACCAAGTATGTCTCTTTTCTGCCTCCAGGAAGATTTTCATCCTTAACCATTAGCTTTGCCACACTAAATCACCAGAACAAAAATTCTAGTGCTGTGTGTTTCTTTCCAAAAATTTGTATCTCATCTCCCATAGAAAAGAGTAAAGAAGTATTTATGATTCTTTCTGTGTTTGGCTTATCAAATGCCGCAGACAAGATTTATATATGCATACTTACAATAGGAAAATTTTATTTAGTGGCAAAATGAAAAACCCAAATATTGAGGAACTATATTTTTCTTTCAACTGGTATAATAACTCCATTACACTCTATTTTATACAACAAAATTGTTGAGAAGATGGTGTGCATGTAACATTCTGCAAAAATGATGACCAGTGTATTTTTTAGAGGAGAAACTGAGTTAGAGAGACAGGAAGATTTACTCTCTTTGTTTACCTATTTCATCTTATAAGGATGTTTAAATTTATAATTTACTTACTCTTTTTAACAATCGAATCGTTTTACTTAAGGAATTAGAAATAAATTTTTAAATGACTAAATGTATTTTAACCATTTCAAAGTGTTCTGATTATTGGCTAGTTTGTGTTAGGTGTGAGAAAGAAGGGCTATTATGGGATGTTTTGGAGAAGATAAATGCCTTTGGGATTTGACTCCTTGCTTTTTGTCATAAGACCAAATAAATCCTTTCTAAAATTTATTTGAACTTTGGCCATGATATTTATTCATGAAAGTGATTCTCAGAATATGGGTTTTTAGTAAGAAGATGAAATATTAAAGCGAAGTGATGTGTTTTTATGAGTCTGAGAGGTGATGGGTGTTCAGAGTTCATTGACCTCCCCACCTTCCAAGGACACTGGGCCTGGGCCCTACGCAAAGGAATGTGTCTGGGCTCGGGGCCAAAGATGGCCACTTCGGCCTTGACTCTAAGGCACAAGTTACAAAAAAATATGTCTTGCATCATGTTCCTTGTCTGGGCTGGCCGCCCCCCGACAGGCACCTGACAAGACTTTAGAAACATCCCATCCAATGGGAACAAAAAAGATAAAAACACCCCATCCATGGGAACAAGAAGAAATAACTCAAAATATCCAAATATCTAAAACCCTGAGCCAAAACCCAGAGAAACCTTAGGATAAAAGAGAGTCACAGGTATAGAATAATTGAAAGTCTCACTAAGGAAAGGATGCTTTGCCTCAGACCCAGACAATCGGTGCTCCCACCCGCTGTACAAACTATTGGGACTTTCCCGGCTGATTGCGGTGTGGATGTTGTAAGCACTGATTTGTTGCTCCCCTTTATCCTTGCTCCTTGTTCTGTTTCCGTGTATCGGTAAACTTTGATTGCTTAAACAACCAAGTAGCCTTGGCGGTACCTATCATTCCTTGCCCTTTGCCCCTGTGGGCAACAAGGGGAAAATGGGAATTCAGGTATATTGAGAATTTCATACTGGATGGATACCAAAATTCCTTTCTGGAATCAAGTTACTTCCAGGCAAGATTACCCCTTTCTACCACTCCACTCCCTCCCTGGACTAGAAGAAAAAGAAACTTTTATTGATTGTGCAACCACTTTGCTAAAGACACAGTGCCAAATGATGTTCATTTGTGAAAGGTGGAAATGGCTCAAGGACACTGGTGGCCCTGAATGGAGAAGAAGCATTCTCCCTCCATGGTTAACAAGTGGTTTGGGTTTTCTTTTCACTTGTCAGAAAGTCTTGATAATCTTTCTCATCTGTGTATTTTAAATGTGAATGGAAATCTTCTGGGTCAGAATTACACCCTCACCTGCACGTTAATTTGTGCAGGTTCCCTTAGGTCTGTGAAGAAAAGATCTCTGGAATTGAGCTCCAGTGACCTACATTCTTGACAAACATCTCGGACAATTTTTATGTAGACAGAGGACTATTGACGAAGAGCTGTTTTTCCCCATTCTTCCTTACCTTGGAATTCAGGCTTTTGAACTTAGAAGGGAAAATAGTGAGATCCTTGCACATATCCCATTTTTCATAATGTGTGAAAAAGAATTTACAATATACTTAATATACAAAAACATAGACAAAATACACTTAATATACAGTGTCATTTAGTGGGAAACACTGTGGCTGTTGATTCAAATGACAGTTGTGAATTCTCATTGTTTTCTAAACTTGATTCCTCAGTGGTAAAATGACAGAACTTAAGTCAAGGTCTATATCTAAAACATCTTTTTATTTTAAGTTTTCTAGAGAGTATCTCTTATCATTTGTCACCCTACACACATTCATTCACACTCCCTCACACACATGTATGAACCAACTGGTGCCATTCATTCAGATATGTGCAGAAGCATAAACGGCTCATAGAGAAGAAGCTGAAGTGCCACAGTGCCTTCTCTCGAGAAATCATTCTGGAGAATGAAGGAATGAGAGTGCCACCCCAGGAGGAATTTCGCTGGTTGACCTTTGTAAGTTTCTAAGAAATTTCAGACTTAGTCAAATATTTTGCCCTGGGATTCCCCTGTGACTAGTTATTTCTTATCCTTCATTCTTGAAGAAAGTTGATTATAAATAGTCTTTCTGTGAGCTTTAGTTTTGGAGATGAAACTGGAAAAAATAGCCCCAGAAGAATAGAACGGTATATGCCCTACACGAAGCAAATCTTAGATAATAGTTTTGGTCAGGGATGGGGAGTGTTCCATTTTACTAATCACTAGAGGAGCACAATTGGCTCTCACTAGCAGGTACATGCAGCTCAGTGCGCTGCCTCCCCCCATTTTTACCCTCCAAAGCAGACAAATGAGGCTCAGCACACATGAGCTCCAGGACTAAACATTACTTTACATCTTGACTTTTCAGGTTACTATGGCATTTTGCAATATCCTCATTATGAAGCAGAGAGTTTACTAATTAGAATACGTTGTCAGAAAAAAACATTTCCGCAGTGAGTAATATCTTGGACGTGTGACTTCACGTATGCCTCAAAACTATCTTATCAAAAAGTCCACAGATAATGTAACCTCAACTGATACCTTTTTCCAAAATGCAGGAAGGCAACCTGGCAACTTCCTCCAGAGATGTCTGAGGCTCCAGCCTTTCCTTAGAGGTTGATACTTTCATTAAATGCCTCCTTATTCTGGGCAGTTCTTTGAAGCTGTGCTCATTGGTGGCAGGCAGTGGGGCCACTACCTAAGAGAGAGAATGTCTGATTTAAATGTTCTTCCGTTTTTTCTCCCCTTGTTTGTCCTCTGCTGTCCTCTCTCCTTCTTTCTCTCTCCTCCTCTCTCTCCTTTCTTCACTCTTCTCCTCCCTGCCTCTCTCCTTCATTTTGTTCTTCCGTCATTTCTTTTCTTGTATTTCGTATTAACGTATTAAATACCAGAAATAGTGCTTTGCACAGAATTGGATCAATAATAAATGTTTAAATAAATATGTGTATAAATAAATGGTGATTATGGGTCTGTCATGTAAGGAACAAGTGTTTCTTTGTTTACGGCTGGCTGGCACAGTCATTCAAAAATACTTTGCTGCAAGTTCAACCACACCATGGTTTTCATATGGAGCGACTTGCCAAGGTAGGCTGGCTAGTTTCATGAATTGATGGGGTCCTTCAATCTGACCTAACAAAACAGACCAAGGTGATGGTATTTCAGGATGATATGCTTATCCTACCTTTCAAAAATCCTTAACAAATGTGAGCATTGAGCCAGGTATTTCTTTAAACATTCATTATTTAAACTATTTCCCTTCAAAATATCATTACATACAAATTTAAACATTGTCATGTATGTCATTTTTGTTGAATCTTTACTACGCTAACCTCATTATTCTTCTCATGTTTGTGCTTTAAGTGCTTTTGTTTCTGTCTTTTAGAGAGAAACTTGATACCTAGGTAAACTGAGGAAATTGGCACAAAAGGTGGTTCTGATTCTACCAAGTAGATATCCTGAAGTTTTTACCTGAACATAGGCCAAATGCTAGTTATTCTGAGACTGGTAAGGCCCAAAGCAAACAATTTCTGTGATGGCGTTTTGATGAATAAATGTGGTGAGGCTGAACTACAATCCCCAGAATCCCCTTCCTAGGATGTTTCTAGGATGATTCTAGGATGTTATGATGGGCTACAAGAGATAATCTCTTGTGAGAGTTGGAACTGGAGAAGGAGGCAGTGGCCATTTTTAATCAAGCACACATTTTTTCAAAGTTAATCAAACAGACACCAATCTAAACGCTGCAGTGAAGGGATTTTGCAGTAGTTTTTATTCCAGTAATTTTATTGAGGTCATAATGGTTTATAACATTCTGTAATTTTGGGTGTACATTATTATTTATCAATTTCTGAATATACTTCATCGTGCTTACCACCAGTAGTCCAATTTTCGTCCATCACTGTACATATGTGCCCCTTTACCCCTTTCAACCACCCACCAACACCCTTCCCCTCTGGCAACCACTAATCTGTTCTCTGTTTATCCATGTATTTGTTATTTTCACATATAAGTGAAACCATGCAGTATTCATTTTCTCTATCTGGCTTATTTCTCTTAACATCATACCCTCAAGATCCATCTTTGTTGTTGCAAATGAGACGATTTTGTCTTTTTTGTTTTTGTTTTTTTCTCCCCAAAGCCCCCCAGTACATAGTTGTATATTTTAGTTGTGGGTCCTTCCAGCTGTGGCACACAGGATGCCACCTTAACATGGCCCCACTAGCGGTGCCACATCCATGCCCAGATCCGAACTGGCGAAACCCTGGGCAGCCAAAGCAGAGCGCACCAAACCAACCACTTGGCCACAGGGCCAGCCCCGATTTTGTCTTTTTTATATCTCAGTAGTATTCCATTGTGTATATATACCACACCTTCTTTATCCATTCTTCAGTCGATGGGCACCTGGGTTGCTTCCATGTCTCGGCTGTTGTGAATAGTGCTGCAATGAACATAGGGGTGCATAAATCTCTTTGAATTGTTAATTTCAAGTTCTTTGGATAAATATCCAGTAGTGGGATAGCTGGATCCTATCATATTTCTATTTTTAATTTTTTGAGAAATCTCTGTACTGTTTTCCTTAGTGGCTACACCAGTTTGCATTCCCACCAGCAGTGGATGAAGATTCTCTTTTCTCCACATCCTCTCCAACATTTGTTATTTTTTGTCTTGGTGATTATAGCCATTCTGACAGGTGTAAGGTGATATCTCATTGTAGTTTTGATTTGTATTTCCCTAATAATTAGTGAGGTTGAACATTGCTTCATGTGTCTATTGGGCATCTGTATATCTTCTTTGAAAAAATGTGTGTTCACAGGCCTTCCCTGAGATCGGAGATTACAAAGAGCAAGTGAGTCGGAAATCCCTTTCCCTTCTCCCCTGAATCTTCCTTCCTGACTGCCTGTAGGCAACAAAGTTCAGATCACGTCCGTGGGGTTACATCCTAATCATCTTCCCTTCCTGCTTGCCTGCCCTAGAGACTTTGGTTTTCTCAGCCAGCCTCCACAATTGCATAAGTCAATTCCTTGATGTCCATTTCTACATATTATCCCACTTGTTTTGTTTCTGTGCTTGAACCCTGACTGATACGCTGCCAAAAAACAGTGACCAAAACCTGCAGGTTCTCCTAGAGATTGCTGTTAAGATAACCATTCTGTATGTGTGTGTGTATGAAGTTGTTATTTTAAAGTTTAAACTCTAAGAAAATAAATTTGTACAATAATTGTTTATTTTGTACAGAATCTTCTGTCAGAATGCAGGTAAAGTATGACAATTTTCAACAAGTATTCACTTGGGATTATAGTTCATAAAAAGTAAAAAGAAATTGCAAAGTTATATTTTTATATTGAATGAAAAATTGAGTAAATGCATTGAGTAAACAATATTCTTAGACAAATATTTCCATAACACTAATGCTTTGAGATTCTTTGGATCAGAAATGTTGAAAGATCTAATATGTAATATGATGGTTGTAATATGTTCACGTTAATGATATTTTTGCTCCGGCTAATCAGCTGCTACTCAGTCGATGTGTGTTTTTCATAATAAGAGAATTTAGGTCAATGACATACTTATCCTGATTATCTCATAGAGAATTCACAGGATATAATAAAAAAGTAGTTCTAAATTGGAAAAGTGGAGGAAGAGTTGGTTTTTGGCTTCTCCTTATTGAGAAGATCCATTGTTGAAAGAGAGATAAGAGACAGTGCTATAAGACCAGATCATTATTTACTTTTCTTATAGTATGTGATCTCTGTATTAGGAAAATAGGCTAAGTTCAAGTAAATAGTACAATCTATTTGATATTTTTACAATCTTCATATAAGATCTGTGTATAACAGTGTCTATTGATAGACAAGGAACTCCTGGGATTCCTAACAAGCAACACAGAAATCAAGTAGAATGATCTGGATTCTGTTGTCATCATTGGTGTTGTGGTAACTTAGCAGGAAACAATTAAAAAATATGTTGATTAAGTACCTGCTGTGGTCAGACATTATTTTAACTACCATTGGGGAAAAGAAAGATTAAAAACTTGGTATCTCATTTTAAGCAAAGTATAATTTAAAACATTTTAGTTCTCATTCTTGAGTCCACCAAATCTTTTGTTTCTCTTTAATTAATTAGTTAATTGCTTGTCTTATTTTTATGCAATCTATTAAGTAATAAAGTAATAGGAATAGCACAGTCTTTGCCCTGAAGGAACTTGCATTTTAGTAAATAAATAAAATAAACATGAATTTAGATCATAGAAGAGATTCTTAAAATTGTAAGTAGGCATATAATTCTCAGTAATACGTGACACAACAGAGTAATAACTAAATGTCTCTGGTGTTTACAGTGATACCCTGTATAACGACATTTCAGTCATTGATACACTCTATACACCACGGTGGTCCCATGAAACTGGTACCATATAGCCTAGGTGTGTAGCAGGCTATACCATCTAGGTTTGTGTAAGTACACTCTCCGATGTTTGCACAACAACGAAATCGCCTTATGACACATTTCTCAGAACGCATGCCCGTTGTTAAGCGATGCATGACCGTCCTAGTGTTTTCACGTTAGCTAACGTTTGACTATACAGATGTAGTTCTTGACGGATTAGGGACTTGAATTTACTCGTACTTTTGCTCATTCCATAATTGCTTAACTAAAGTCTAGCTTCTCCTTTTATTTTGTAGAATCCCTTTAATTTTTGAAGACTCTTGACTGCCAGTTGTCTAAAACCTTGGGGTGGCACTTATAACTGTCTTCTGGGTGTCACCTTTTATAAAAGTTGCCTATCTAGGAAAAGCTAAAACTTATTCTAGAACTCAGCATTTCCGCATGGAAGGGCATCTTGCTGGCTACAGAAGCGGTCGAATTCTCTAGTGTTTCCTCTCAAGTGAGTCATTTGCGATATCGTAGGTACTTGATACGGTGGTTTTTATGCCCAGAATACTCTTGCCTAGGGTTTGTTCAGCTGATTCCTATTCAGTTGGCATTTAATGTGAATCTAACAATTCTGCTTTTATTGTTTGGCTAGACTAGGGATTGGCAAACTATGACCATTGGGCTAAAGCCAGTTCAACACCTATTTTTATAAATAAAGTTTTATTGGAAAACAGCTTTTTTCATTCATTTATATATTTTCTCTGGGTGCTTTCATGCTACAGCTTGCAGATTTGAGTAGCTGTGACAGAAACCATATGGCCTGTGTGGTAGGCAGAATCCTAAAAATGCCCCCCATGATTTCCTGTCCTAATTCCCAATATTGTGAATATTGACATTGTCTGGCCTCCACTGCAGCTCAACTTCTCCCTCTGCCCAATATCACTTCTTTCTCTCCCTTCTATAGGTTTTGATCCAAAGGGAATCTCCTAATCTGCTTCCTGGAGAACATGACCTGCATCACAGAAGTTGATCATCAAAACTCACTTATTTTCAAGGGTCTAAGCTGGCCCTCCTCCAACCCTGTCATCCTTGCTACTTGCAAATAGGTGACAAATCCTTAGCCATTCATGGGAATATGGCGATTTTCCTCCAGATGGCTTTCTTTTTTCTCCAATTGCCTTCTTCTTGGGGTTGATTTCTTACTTAGAAAGGACTCAATATCATGGTGTAAGTAACACTGTAATGCCCTGAATCTTGTACAATTGAGGTAAGAGTTGGGGCCTCCTTCAGAAAGTCGCTTTTCTTTACAAATGATTATAAATAAATGATTGAATAAATGAGGTGAAAGGCTCTGAAATTTAAACTCTGTCCTAAATCCTCCTCTGCTCACCAGAACTAGAGCCTGGGGTTTGAAAGGAGCCAAATTAGCTCTTCCTTATTTGGCCTTTTAACAATTTGTCAAAGCAGAATCCTTCGGAGAGCTCTGATGTGGAGTCAGAAAGCACTGGTTAGAGTCTAGAATCAGACAGACCTTGTTTGAATTCAGACCTTCTCATGCTAGCTATGTGATCCTGGACAGACTACATAACTTCAATGAATCCAATTTCTTCAACTGTAAAATGGAGATATTAATATCTACCTTGTAGTTTTCCTGTGAGCATTGAAAGGAGAGAAAAAAATAACAGGCACATTCCCTGGCGTATTTGTATGTCCTCAATAAAAATGTTAGCTATTATGATTTTTAGTGTTACTAGAAATATTATTATTATTATTATTATTATATGTCATATCATAACCATCTGCGCTTCAAGATCCATCAATGACTTTATTTAGGATCAAATCCATAATCATTAGCATGTCCTCAGGCCCTACATGGCCTGATCCTTGCCTCTCAGCCTCATCTTTGTCATTTTCACTCAACTCCAGACACATTGGCTTCTTTTTGGTTCCTTGAATGCAGCAAAGTTTGTCTACCTCAGGTCGCTTCCGCATCCTATTCCTGAGGATCATATTCTCATTTCCCTCCATGAATTTAGCTAATTGCTACTTATCACCTAAGTTTCTGCTTAAAGTTAGCTTTGAGGAGAAAGGCTCTTGCTCTTCACCACCACTAGCCTTCCTCCAGGTTTAGACAAGAATACCTTACGATGATTACTCAACTCAGTCCTCACTCTAGCTTCACAGTATTTATTATTTGCTGTAATTATATCTCTGTGGGTGTTTGATTAATGTAGAATGTAACTTCCATGATAGCAAGGGCTTTGCTTTTTTTTCACTGACATGTCTCCAAACCTACAATAGTCCTTGTTCATAATAGGTGTTAAATAAATATTTATTAAATATGGAGCAAACATCTGTGTGCCCCATTATTCTAAAATCTTTTCTGAAAGTAGATGATGTGTCATCTTGTACCCCAGTATCTTATATAATGCCTGACATATATTAGGATCTCAATAAATATTTGTCAAATGATTGAATAACTAAATAAACAAATAAGTGGTTCTATAGTTTTCTCTTGTTAGATAAATAATATATAAATAATTAGATAATCAGAGAAGCTATAAAATATAAGTTAAAGAATAAAACCTTTATAATATTTGGGTACAGTGGCAGAGATCTAGTATTAGGAAGGAGAAAATTCCCTTTTCCCTCCTTGGTCGTTTTGGCTGGTCAAATAAATTAAACGACATATGACAGATTAACAAGAGAAAATCAAATGTAACGTATGTACATTGGGAATTCAGGTAAGCATGGACAATTCCAAAGACAGGCAAAACGAGGTATATATGTCTTTATAGACAAAGGAGAAGGGGTCAGGGGTCTAGGACTTCAAGGGAAAGGAGGAAATTTACAGGAAATAAAAAAAAGAGTTAAGATTTGTTAAAGAACTGTTTGCTGGGCCATCCGGAAACAATGGAATAAAGAGAGGACTTTGATGAAACAGGCTTCGCTAGGTTCCTCCCTGTCTACCACATCTAGTTCATGTTATACTACGGTTATCTATGGTGATAGCTCCTTCCTGGAACAGGTCCCTTATCTAAATTCTTTTTAGGTAGTGAGGGGGAAGGTCAAAGGTTCTTCCTGAGTCTTTGGGGCCGGATTGTTTTTAAGTTGAAGTAATTTGCATGCCAGAGTGGCACATCGTGGGGAGACTCTTCTGAACCCCTGCCCTAGCTAGCTTTCTGGCTACTAGAGGCAACTGTCCTTTTACCCACACCAGTGTGTCCTGATGTCCATGCTAATGAAGTTAAGCATCTTTTAAGGCTTACTGGGTGTGTGTATATATATATATAATTCCTTGTGTTGAATGATTATATGTTTGTCCCCATTTCTATACTTCTTTTATGTTCTTTCAGAGTTATAAATATTCCTCATATCAATATTTCTCTACCCAAGTTGTATATCAACTTTTAAACTTGAGGAAAGTTTGGTTGAACCTCTGGTCCAAGCTCTAAAAATGTTTTTAGGTTGTATTTTGTCTTCTTTGACACATAGAAGTATTTAGAATTTTGTGTAGCAAATCTATCATTCTTTTATTTTACATGTATAGGGGAGCAGAATTTGCTACCCCAAAATGTATCCCTTTGGGTTGATTACTTTTAAGAACAAAAGACTCAGGAATGAAGTTTTACCTTGCCCTTAACTACCTAAAAGAATTTAAGACAGAGGTCTATTTCTGGAAGGAGCTATCACCATAGATAACTGTAATATAAAATGAACTAGGTGTGGTAGAGAGGGAAGTGCCTAGCAAGGTTCCTTTGATCAAAGTCTTCTCCAGGTCCCTTGTCTCTGCAAGGCACGGCAAACCTTTGCTTACCAAATATTTGCTCTTCCATCTGCATGCGAATTGCCTTCCTCTCTTTGAAGTCCTAAACCACTACCCCCAACATCCTCCTTTGTCTTCAGCCGAAGATGGTGGCTTCAGCTATTTTAACAAATTACTCAGTTTTCCTGGGTTTTTCCCATGTACACAGGCTATTAAACTTGTTTAATTTTCTCCTGTTATTCTACCTCATGTCAGTTTAATTCTTAGACCAGCAAGAAGAACTTAGAAGGGTAGAGAAAAATTTCTTCCTCCCCTACGCACGTATTCACATTTAAGATTAATGTCACGCTAAGGGAGATTTCTTAAATAGATACTCATATTTTTTCCCTTTCACTTTGCAATCATTTTGCAAAGAGAAATGAATAAAAGCACTTATTTAAGTAGTTTGATCATCACTGGTGCATACATCTAACTCCCTTTGCAGCATTTTAAATTTATTGAATTAGAACTCATTTCTTTGGATGGAATAAGGGGTTGTCAAATTCTGTATCAAAGAGTGAGATCAAATGTGTTGGCGATATGACCTCAGGTAAAGGCAGGAGCATTAGAGTCAAACAATTTCAGCTTCTTGGTGGCAAGGCCTGTCTAATGAATCTTTGTAACCCTGTACCTGGGATAGTGTCAGACACAGAGAAACACTCACCATTTGTTGGATGAGTGAATTACTTCGGATTCTATTAAAACACCACAATTTATGAGCCATAGAAAATGACCAAATTATTTAATTTCTCTGATCGTGCACTTTCTCATACGGAAAATTTAGACGATAATAACTTCTTTTTAAGGCTTTGGAAGCATCACATTAAGTAATTCAGAGAAAAAGTGCCTGACACATGGTAGGCGTGCTATCAATAGTAGTTATTATCATTTAATTCCTTGCTCACTTGTTAGCTTGGGTTCTAGAAAAGATTTTAGAGGATTCAATTAAACTTAAGCTGAGTTATGAAAGAATAAAAGAGGTTTTAGACACACTTCAGCATACTTAGAGGTTTGGAAGGAAGTTGTATATCTGTTTGTATGCTTGAGATTGAAGCTAGGTTTAGCAAAAAAGCTTCAGAGAAACTTATTTAAACAGAAATGGTGGTTTGAATCAATTCTGTTTTATTACTCCCATGTAACATTTGGATGATGTGTCCACAAACAGTTTCTTTATTTGAACATTTAATTGATTTCAGCTAAAAACTGATATGATGATTTTAAACTCAGCCATTGATTCCACCATCCTGAAAACAATCTGGGAAATTTACTCTCTGGTGAGCACAGATCAAAATAGTTAATATATTACAATTAATTCCCAAACGCAGCTGCTATGAAAATTTATTTTTATTATCTCCATTGCATGGCTCTCACTTGACATAACAATTAAATACAGTTATAGAGACAAAAACACTCCTTAGCATAACCATAAGCCTGCTCCTCCTCTCAGCTAGCTGTTATTCTTGAATGAACTGGAAGGAGCAAAGGAGGGGCAGCGTCGATGACTTGCAAAGATTTCTTTTCAATTCAAATCTATGTAATATATTGGAGTGCCACTGTAGTTGGTAAGAAATTACATAGTTTAATGAACAACGCATTTGTTTCATCGAAGGTTTAAAAGAGCATATTGTTTGAGTGATAAACTCTCAAATGACATATTGAATATATAGATTTTCAAAAATTTTCTCGTGCAGTATCATGTTATCTGTCTTCAGCAAACTAATCCAGGCATACGAATATTATCACACAGACTTGTTAATCTTATCAATTTTTAGGTGCCCGAATAAGCATTACAGTTTATGAAGGTACTTACAAATAAAGAATTCAATGAAATGTTTAAAAACTTAAATTTAGGATGTAGATAAGCAACCTGAATTATACTGTGTGAATTTTCCATATTGTATTTAGAATAAACATTTTACTATGAACCATAAGGAATATGTACAATAAATATTTTATGACAACTCATAAAATCTGTTATTATTATTTGCATTTGTGTAATACAATAGACGTATCGTAAGAACATTTATATGAAGATGTGTTTTTCTTTTTGTTTAAAAGGCAGTGTTTTGTTTTTTAATAAATCAATTTTACACCACAGTCATGCATACCTGATGTGTGTTTTTAATGGTCCTTCATAAAACCAGCATTTAAACTCTTACTTAAATGCGGGGAAATTTGATTTACTAGAATATGCACCTTGATTGCCATAGGAAAATGTGTACAGAGGTTTTGCAATATTAAAATTGCATCCAATTTCTTTACATTTAACTGTAAGGAGAATGCAGGGAATAAAGACGAATGATTGACTAATGTCAGAAGGTTCTATATTTATAAACATATGACACACTGATAAGCCCAGGATGTCATTAATCTACCCTATTTATATGTAAGCATTAACTTTCTGTGTTTCTAATGATACAGAAAAGAAATTATTATAATAGTAGAGAAGGTTTATTGACAGCAATCCTAATGCTTAAACAGTAGTGAGCTCCTGGGCCAGGGAAATCTGTTACTGGAGCATCATAGATCAATATTAAATATGAAAACAAACAAGAAACACTACTATGCTTTTTCTTTGTAAGCATTTTGTCTTTTGTGATTTTTGGAACTAATCTGGGCTCAAAGTTCTAAATTAATTGAAAAGAAGCTTTGGAAATCGATGATTGAGAAATTAACCTGAAATGTATGTGTGGATAGTCAGTCTAATACCAAGCCTACATCTTTTATTTTTATTTTCAGAGTTAGACAACCTTAACTACTTTCCTTCTTGAAATCTGATGGTTTGTTTTGTGTGTGTGTTTGTTTGGTTGGTTGATTCCTGTCACATTACTATTTCTAGTTTTCCTGTCAATTTGTGTGTTTGTGTTTGTGTGAGGAAGATTGGCCCTGAGCTAACATCTGTCTTTAATCTTCCTCTTTTTGCTTGAGTAAGATTGTCACTGCGCTAACATCTGTGCCAATCTCCCTCTATTTTGTGTGTGGGATGGCTCCACAGCATGGCTTGATGAGCAGTGTGTAGGTCTGCATGTGGGATCCTATCCCCCAAACCCTGGATCGCTGAAGTGGGGCATGTGAACTTAATTACTACTCAACTAGGCAGCCCCTCCTGTCAGGTTTTAAACCATAAACCACTCCTTATTTCTCGTCTTCATGGGAACCTCTTGATCCACTCATTCTTGGTGGTATCTTGTATTCTCTTCTTCTTTCACTTTTTTACTTTTGCTTATTTATCTTAGGAAATTTTATCTATTCCCATGGTTTCCACGATCAACTCTTTGCGGATGACTCTTAAGTCTGTAATTCCAATCAACATTTCTTTCAAAATCCAGACTCATACCCAATACTTCTGAAAATGTCTGCCTTCACATAACAAAATAACTTAAAATCAAGTCCAGCTGTTTACTGTCCTTTGCCCAAAACAATATCTCTGTAAGATGGGAAAAGACTAAATCATCAGTTACAGCCCTATGGGGCTTCAGCTAGTGCAGAACAAACAGAAGAAAGATAGGAGAAGGAGAAAGATGTACAGAATTTCTGGGACAATCTCATCTCTAGCAAAAAGTATAGGGTCCAGAATTGTTCCAGGCAGTGTGATAAACCTTGCCAGGGGTCCATAGGGTTTTCCCACAACAGTCCTAGACAAAACCCATACTCTGAGGTTGGCTCTTCCATGTTGGAATGAAAGAAACAAAGACACAATGAAAGACAGAACTTTTCCTCTAATAACTACTGGAGAAAGAAGCAGAGGTGTTTAACCATTCCAAGAGTTCTTTCCCAATGCCCAAACGTGAAAGAGGAAAGCATCATGTTAGATGTAAGCATTAGAAATGCCCACTCTAAGGCTGTGGGAAAATTTTCCCAATTTACTTTGCTTTGTGTCACTATAAAGCTACCTTGGTATAAGAGCTGAGAAAAGGAAGTACTCATGTTAGCAGCGGTAGCAAAAGCCAACAGATGAGGTGGCTCCAGTACATGGAGAAGCATTACTCACATTCCAGCACTCATAGCAACATCAAAGATACATGCTTATCTCACATGGAAAACTTTAATACACTGTCGAGAACCAGAATGGGTGGGGACAGTGGGGGAAATGTAGTAACACAACGATACTGTGGTAGATCGAAGTCAAAGTGGCTTTTGTTTAATTACCTCTACCACCTACATAGTTTTCCAAAGACTGTTCTTAGAGAGTGGCCTGCTGTACATCTATTCAACCAGGTGAGAAAAAGAGGAGTCATCCTAGATTCCTCCTGAACTAGGGCTACACCTGCTCTGATTACCTCTACCACTCCAGGGGCTCAGGCCCTCATTGCTACTACCTGGGATTTTTACAGCAGTTCGGGTTTACTCACTGGACCCCAAGGTTACACACTTCATCCATCCACGTTTCTGTTAATAATCTTTCGAATATAAACATGACGATTTCAATACCCTCTAATAGTTCCTCCTAACATTTTGGTGTAAACCTCACTGCTTCAGTCTGGCATAAGAAACTTCATGCCATTGCCTGGGTGGTCTTCCACTTTAATTTTCATTAGTACCTGCCATTCTAGATACAACACTCCTCAGGCCTCCAGTTTCTTCCTTCTGGACTAACCACCCCTACCCACACCCTGCATATTATCTCTTATTCATAAAAAAGAAAGAGGGGAAAAACCAATGTTTAGACATACAGCTTTTTCAATTCATATACAGCTCCATTTTCCCAGGACACACAAATAACCTGGTTACCAGGTTGCCTCAGGTAGGATGAATTCTAGTATTAGGTGCTGTGCTATGTCCGAAACTGTTTTTCTTCTGGAAACTCATTGTCCTAGTCTGCTCAGGCTCCCACACAAAACACCATAGACTAAGAAGCTTGAACAACAAATTTATTTCTCTTGGTTATGGAGGCTGGAGAGTCCAAGATCAAGGTCCTGGCTGGTTTGGTTCCTGGCGAGAGCTCTCTTCCTGGCTTGCCAAAGGCCTTTTGCTGTGTCCTAACAGGGTAGAGAGAGAGCTCTGGTTCTCTTCTCTGATTAGCGCACTGGCCCTATCTGATTATGGCCTCACCCTTAAGACCTAATTTAACCTTAATTACCTCCTAAAGGCACTATCTCCAAATTGGGGGTTAGGACTTCAAGATGTGAATTCTAAGGGGACACGATTCAGTCCATAGCACTCATAATCATTTATCCATCCGTAGAAAAACTGATTGAGAGCTTAGGGTCAGAGGACAATAGGAGCAGAGGATACAAATCTGAATTAGAAAAGCTTCCAGAAAGAAAGGTATACACATTCTTGAGGAAGAGAAAAGTGCATCAACAAGCAATCGACAGAGTGTGAGAAATGCCATAACAGAATTATGTACAATGTATTTTGAAAGACACTGAGTGATTTTGCATTTACTGAAAAGTGGCATTTCACCCAGAATTTGAGGATAAATAATAGCAGAATAAGAGGTGAATATTGGAAAAATGGTCACGGCAGATATAAGGAAAAACGTAGATTTCCTTAGTGTAGTAAAAAAGCATGTCATGTCTGGAGATTCCTGTATTATTTATTATGTTGAAAGAATAACAGTGTTCACAAGGGAGGGTGATATGAGATAGGCAAGAAGGATTGGTGATGCCTAATAGTATAAAGAACAATGTATGGCTTATCAAAAAGTGAGACATTTTCCCATAGTCAAAAAAAGAACAGTTAAAATTTCCTTTTTACTTTTTTTTTCTGTCGAACTAATCGGATTTGTACTTTGGAAGGATCACTCTAGAAGCAATGTGGACACTAATTCTGTGAGGAGGAACTGGAGAATGGCATTTCCATTAGGAAGTCATTATAAATGTTTGGTTGAGGGATGAAGAGATCTTGAATGAAGGTTGTGACAATGATCATGGAGAGAGGGAGTTAGATTTGACGTGGTTTCTGACTGGCCACAGACATGAAGAAAAGAGAGAGAAGTCGTGGAAACTCAGTAGTTCCTAGCTTGGGCAAATGATCTATTGGTGATGACATGTAATTTAGAGAAAGCTAAGGGACCGTAGGCAAGTGTGGAGAGGAGGGAAGCAAGTGGATAATGATTGGGTTTATTTCAGTTTTCTGAGAATCCTCAAAGTGATTATTTTTACTGGAGAGTTGGCAAGCCTCATTTATAGTCCTTCAGAAGCTAAAACTAGAGGTTTAGATTTGGTAGTCTTTAGCATTTGAGTATACATATAGTTTAAATTGTATCCTTTTACCCATTGTGTTATTTCATTGAGGCAAGAATATTGGGGATCCAGGAGCAAAGATTAAAGAAGAGTATAAATTTGGAAGGATGTGGCTTGGATAAAGGTCACTTGTGTGAAAGAATGCAGAATCCTGGGTCCTCAAAAGTGAAATAGTTTGTTATTTTATAGTTTCTGGATTCAGCCTGCTTTCTTGCAAGCTACGTAATTGCATTATCTTCAAGATCTACAACAATGAAAGCTTCCAAAATCCTAGCTAGAAATTCCAGAATCTAACAACCTTAATTTTTCTGAAAATGTTCCTTAATTTTTATCCATATTTCTCTCGTTTGTCCTTATATCTTTGCAATCTATCCTTCCTATGTTCTTTTATCTATTTATTCAATGAATATTTATTGAGCACCTCTATTCAGGTAATGTTCTAGAGTCTAGATATACAACATTTAAATACATGCCTTCAAAAATCTTATGTTCTCCCTGGGAAGAGGGAGTCAAGTTTGGACAAAATGCAAAGAATTACAAAGCTCTCTTTCAGTCTTTATTTAATAATAATAATAATAATACTCAGTTACTTTATCTCTATCTGGCCCAAACTGGAAGACAGAGGACTACAATTTGGGTCAGAAACTCCCTCAGTCTAATGAGTAAAGAATTATTTCTCTATTCCTAAGTTCTGTTCTAATGGTTGAGATTGAGCACAAACATTTCAAATGACTGATTTCTCCATGGAACACAAATTGAGTTTCCTTTCTTTAAATGAAAGAAATGATAGTTTCAGTTAAAAACACACATTGCGTTTTTTCAAATTTCAGTTAGTGCCGTATTGCCCTGCACATATTTCACTGTGTTGATTTTTGAATGCAGATTAAAGTGCCTTCTTTTTAACCTTAAAGAGAATCTTCTACTGATTGAACAACTTAAAAATCAAATTCAACCTAATAATCTTCTAAAAATATCCATTAGAAAGTTCAATTCCATTCATGATTAAATCAATTTGATGTTCTTATCCTAAAGATCTTTATTATTTTTTAACATAGAGAATTTTATCTGAAGCTTAGTTTTTAGAACTCCAATTTTATTTTACTGAAATCTTTGGATTTTCAAAGCATCATATAGTAATTCGAAGATTTTCAGGTCAGGCAAAATATGTACTACTTTAGTATCGCTTGGGCAAATTGAGATATACTTTCTTTAAATAATCATCTAGGTAAAATATTTCCAGAATGTTTTTATTCAAGTTTGGTAGCAACAATTTATGAGTTGTTGACTGATCTATATTTTAAATTCATTTAGTAATATAACTAGATTAAATCATGCATCAGAAAAGACTGCTGGAGAACTCAAATGACCATGAAGCAGTCTTGCTAATGTATTCATGAGAAAGCTTACAAAGTTTATCATTTTACAAACTTCTATCTATTAGATGTCCACATCACTTCATGTTTGCATCATTAAGAATTCATGGCTTCCTATCACACTTGCCATCTGGTCCCATATCCTAAGTAGTACTTCCAAGCCACACTCTTCAACACTTCTCTCCCTTCCCCTACTTGCAGAAGACACACTTATTTCATCATTGATATAACTGAAAACTCATTTCCTAAAAAGTATCCATACTATTATTTGGGCAGAGTTTTTCTTCTCTGGCAGTTGATGGACCACAGATAAACAAAGTAGTTGAGAGAAACCAGAGAGAGAGAGCTCTAGGTGTGGTTTGGGCATCAAGGATTTCCAGAATGCTTCTCTCTTTTGGTAGAAAGCAAGGTGACTCACTGCTCTGCTCAGAGGTAAGGGTGAGAAGAGTGAGGAGGAAAGCAATTTCCCTGTGAAGTTGGCTATGGGAGGGATTGAAATTAGAATTTTGTGTGTCCTTTCTGTACTTTTATTTAATGGCTGCTACTTGATATTAAATAAAGTTTATCTGTAAATTCTCAAGGGTAATGTCTTCAGAGGATTCAGAGTAAGGAGATTTTTTCTCATTTCAATGAGAGCCTCAGCAGTGCCACACACCCTGACTGTAAGGGGAATGGCAGAAGAGGACAGGGGACTGAAAGAGGGGACATTTATAGTCAAGGATGTTGGGGACATTGTACCTGAAAAGATGCTTCTTAGCCTTTTCTTTCCAAATTTCATTTTTGCAAAGAAGGTCAAATGATTACATCCCACCCAGAACATATGCAGAAGTTGACATTTATTATTTTTAGATTTAATGTGACTAAATTTGGCTCATTTTCCATGCCTGTCCAAATCCTTCAAAATTCTGATTCTGTCATTCAACTTATTCAGTCCCTCCTTCCTGCTTACGTGCGGACATGGTCAATGCATCTCCAGGGTCTTCATCTAGAAGTTGGTTGTATAGATTGAGCATAGCCTAGTGGTATGACTCTAGAAAGCTCCACTCAAGTTGATATAACTTTCATTATTCGGTGTAGTCTTTATGCATGGTCATTCAATAATGAGTGACCATGTAAAGTCATGTGTGGACAAATCCACTCAACTGTATTATTGTCTATTCCATACTAGTTTATCTGATTCACATGAATATCATCCACTAATTCACTAATTGGACATGTGAGACAGGTTGTCCCTGACTAAGTAAAATCGAGATGTCTATACTAAATTCCTGTCTATCAGGCTAGAAACCCAGTAGAAGATATTCATTTAGGATAATTTCATGATCACAGTTTTAAAACACAAGTTTATTTTATTGGTATCCTATCTCTAGTATTACACTTATTAAAATATGGAATTTTAATTATTACATTTATTGAAAAACATTGGATACATTGTTTTTAATTTAAAACACATTGTACTTTGATTTTCTAAGATTCTGATGTGTGTGATTCTTTTAATCTCATTTTCATTTTTAGTATATTTCCTTCTTATGAGCACTTATGCATTAAACACAGAATGCCATGAGATGTACAAGAAAAGAGGTTGAAATTAATTTACGTCTGTCTTTTTTGGGGGTAGTTCTTTTATTTAAGTTGCTTGGGAATTTGATGGAATATTTTTTCCTCAGGCCAACCTATGATGCTATTTGTCATACTTCTATAAAAAGGCTAAAACTGATGTATCAATTTATGTTTGCCAAAATAAGTACCATTCATAACAAGTGTACTTTTTCTTTATTCTCCATGTGGTTGTAAGAAAAAAAGACTGTAAAAGTGAGCACTGCACAGTACTTATTTCATCTCACAGATCTGTATTAATATCCCTACATCAGTGTCAAATGTATTAGTGAAAAGCACAATTAATTTGTTAGTAGGGAAATTATTTATCAATGGAGATAAGAAGTGGAAATAATGGCTCCCTTAAATGAATCCTAATATTGTTACCCAATTTTGGACATGACTTGTAATCCTTCTGCCACTGAGTCAGGCAAAGAACAAAATGAAAAAAGAAAAGAAAAGAATTAACATAAAGATCAGGATATGAGTAGGGAAGAAGAGCAGGAGCGATTAAGAATGGCATTTGGATTGTTTTCCTAACCTCAGAAATGAGTTAACAGTAAAGGAATATCAAAATACACAGAGATATACGTATATATATGTATATATAACTGGGGCAACACTTTCCCCATTCTCCTTTCTTACCAAATTCCTCCTAAATGCGATATCACTGGAATTCATTCATATTAGAGAATAGAAATGCTCTCTAAGAATATCTAATTGACATCATCTCTTTTTTTTGCTTATGCTTGTCTAAAAATGAAAAGAAATAAAGATGCTACAAATATGATCTTATTTTTAAATATTAGAGATAGTCATGTGAGATGGAAATGGACTTAACTGAATTTGTAATGACAAATCAGATAGATTAATTTAACAATTGAAATAATAACTAATGTGTACTAAGAGCTTACTCTGTAACTGTCAATTTGTTGTATTTTATATTATTTTTATGTCTGAGGAAACTGAAGCCTCAGGAAATCAAACATCTTTCCAAAGTCACTCATTAGTAAAAGTATCAAAGCTAGAATAAGAACTGCTGTATTTCATATTCCTAGTTGTTAAACTCTGTGATGTAATTCCTCATTATTATAATTAAGGCTGCAATGATTCCCTTTACATACATATAATAAAAAATGTATTATTTAGAAAATATATATCATTATGTTGGTAATGAGGAAAAAGTGCATATATGTTGTACTTTTTCCTCATTACTGATGATTTTCTCCAATGAAAGGAACACTTAAATACTATGAAACAATAACATAATTGTTGAAATACATTTCATCTTAATGTTATTACAGATGTATACCACTCTGTTCTGAGTTTGTAGTCACCCTCTTGTGGACTCCCTTTAAGAAGAAACTTGGATTGCTACGCTTTTAAAATGGATTGTTTGACCACCCATTCTGGGGTGAATATTTTGATATTTACTCAGAATGCACATAGAAGACAAGATTCCTTCCTTAAAGGACTTGCGTCTACTAAAAAAGGCAAAAATGTGAATACATGATTGTGTCATGAACTATAATAGAGATCCTTTATTACAGATTTTTGGGAATCCACAGGAATAAATTATCAACCATGCCTGAATGGATCAGGAAAGCCTCACAGGTGAGGATGGGCTTTCCATGTGGAAGGAAAGATGGGCAGGAATGATAAGGTAGGCATGAAACAGAGTGGTGAGGTTTGCAAACTGTCAACCTTTAATATGACTGGACTATACTGTAAACTTCAGAAAAGCAGTGATGCTAGAGTTTAGGCAAAGCTCAGATTGTGAAGGGCAAAGAAACCATGCCAAGATTATACATTTTATTCTAGATTTAACAGAAGGGCCCCGGAGTGTTGCGATATGGAGAAGTCAATGTCATATTTACGTTTGGGAAGAACTCCTGCCTTGTCTCAGCCCCGGGGAAAGGTACAGTAGAGAGGATGAAGAAATAATGTTAAGTGAAGATATTTGACACTTTCTAACATTACACCAAGATAACCGGCTCTTACCCAGTGATGAGTCTTGATGCTAAAGATGTGTGGATTAAATTTGAGTTTAAGAAAATATTAACTTAAAAAGTTAAATAGCACTGTCTTTAGTTACTTATAATTCCCAAATGGGTTATAAAAGGATTTTATAACCTAATAAATTACCAGGATATGAGGCTGTTATTCTCTCATCCCGAGGATAGCGCCTTAATACTGAGAGCTCTGTTGGTTTTAATATTGGCAGGATCTTTTTTTCTTTTTTTTCATTTCCTATCATTATATCCTAAGGCTCCTTCCCACCAGTGCAGCTGCCACAGAGTTTTCCCTCAGCATCTCGCCTTGTTTTGCTCTCTCCGTCTCAGTAGTTTCATACCTGAGGCCAATTTGTAGTTCTCTCCTGTAGTTAAACCAGCTGTTTTGTAATAACATTGTTGATTTCTCTGAATGAATAGTACAGAGAGCAGTCTTTTACATTATCATAACATTTGTAAGACATGAGCCCTAAAGGATCTGAGAAAATCTATAGTAGGAGAGAACATAAAACGTCTCTCTAATTTTGAAATGTTTTGTTAATATGGAAATGCAATAATAGGAGATAATGGCAGTCACTTGCCTACTACTGATTCTGAGGAGTAGTGGTCTTTAAAGCCAGATTTAAAAATGCATGTTGGTCCAGCAACTCTGTACATCTGTTTAACTCCCAGAACAACTTGGCAGGCGAAGAAAGAAAAGGAAGTGGTAAAGTCAAGCTTTAGCTGCTTAAATGGGAAGGTATCTGTTTTTATAATCAGTGTAATAGATTTGGAGTAAAGATACATTAAACTGGCATTTATCTTTTCAAATTATATTCCATTTCCATTACTTCATTAATAGGACTCATGTTTTTCAATTACATGTAACACTTCTGAGCTACATATAAAATCCTATGCATTTCTACAGTATCATGTTTTATTAGAAGGAATGACTAACATTTGGGGAAAATTGACAAATATTACATTGATTTCTCATGTGTCTTTCAAAAAATTAAGAATAAGAAGACTTTTGTTCTAGGTCTTATATAGCATCGTCTTGCATTATATATTGTCTCCAATATAAAAGTTGATGTAGTATGCTAGTCATTATATTATTTAACAAAATTAGAATATTTAATTGGAAACATTTTTTTAGATAAACCGCTATTTTTGATTATTTTATTTCTATCTCTATTTTTGACCTAGTATCAAAATGAAAAAATACACTCCACTTGAGTTCATGAAATGGTACAGTAAGCTCTTTTATATCATGATTGATGAGTTACTGTAAGATGCTGCTCGTCTCCTAGCATATGTTCCAGATGTTAAATATTATGAGCAATCTCTAGTACTTATAACACTAGTAAGTGTCTTAGAAAGAGACCATTATTAAATTTTAGAGTGGAAATCCAAAACTGAGGACACATTTGTTTAACATTTATTTCCTATTTAAAATGTACTATCTCCCATTAGTAAATTGAATTGTGAAAAAAATATATAGCTAATATTTTCTCTTTAATCGGTTTTATTGAAAAGTTAGATCAAAGTTCTCCAACAAGTCATTTGTGATAGACAGTCAAATCCATCACATGTGTAGGCGGAGGGTCAGTAGCCACCTAAAACTTTCTTTCCACAGAGCTAATAGAATTTTCAGCTGGGATAAGAAAAGCCCAAAAGAAAAAAGAGAAAATCCTTCTCATTTATATTCCCGAAGAATTTGCGTAGATGGGCAAACGCCAATATTAACACAATCTTTCCGCTATCCTTTAAAAGTTATATATTTTCAAGGAAATAATTGTACACTAGCTTAGCGATTCCTCTACCACAGTCTGCATCAGAATCATCTAGAGGGCTTGCTAAAACAGTTGACTGGGCCCCAATCCTAGAGTTTCTCATTCAATAAGCCTGGGATGGGTTCTGATAATTTGCATTTCTAATAAGTTCATACAGAAACCACACTTTGAGAACAACTCCACTGAAGAACAGAAAATAAAGAAAAATGTATTAATTTGACCCCTAAATTATGGCTCTCTTTTGACAGTGAGGCATGTTTTCTATTTGCTTTTTGTGTGTCTGATAATTTTTTTAATTTACTGGCAGACATCATGGGTATAGACAGAAGAGACTGAGGCAGGTACAGTGAAGCCTGGCAACGGGCTTGTTTCTTCCGTCAAGCTCTTATTGTTGGAGCTTAACTTTATCTACTTAGGAGATGATCTAGGTTTGGGTTTGTTGTTGCCATGGTTACCTTCAGTGTACCACATGCTTCAAGTACCTCTAAGGATGCCTTGAGCTTGGGGCTGGTGTTCTAGGTGCTTTTTCTCACTTTTCATGTTTCACTCTCAGCTTTCAGCTTTTCTCCATGCCCATGCCAGCCACAGAGGGCTTCTCTGTCCACATTTTCCACTCCCCAGTAGCAGTTGCTTGTTACTTGGTGCTTAGTAGGATGGTGGCGAGGATTGGGAGAGTAGAGTTCTCTATTTTCTTGGTCCAGCCACACACTTAGGTAGGCTCTCTGTGCCTGGGCTTTATGGGCAGGGCTTTCTCTGCACTCTTGAAACTTCTCATGGCAGCCAAGCTGTGTCTTGGATTTGTGGTATGTTTGTGCAGGACAGTATTTCCTGCCTCCTCTACTCCCCCAGGGGTAGAATGTCCCTAATACTATTGATAGAGGATTCTGGGCCCAGGATTGAGTTACTAATCTTCTATTCATGGGAATCCCTTCATTCCTAACATTTTATTATATGACTCTTGTAAGTGAACTGGAGATATTGGCCTCTCTTTTATTGTATAGTACTTAGTAAATATTGAGTTGCATAACTTTGCTTTTTTTATTATTTTGTGGAAGAATTTTAACTTAATAAGTATCAGCCATTCTTGAGAACTTTTAGAATACCTCCACAAAAATTTCTGAGCTTGATTTTTAAAAACGTTTTTATTTTAAATGACATGGTAGGCCTAGTGTAGGAGGTTTCCAATGTCAATTTTCTTATTTTTTATTGGTCTGTTTCACTTTCCAATGTTTTCTCTTTCCAATTTTGAAAATGTACATTTTTGTAGAAGAGTATGTGCAATGGACTGAATTGTTGAGTCTCCCAAAATTCGTATGTTTAAATCCTAATTCTGAGTGTGATGATGTAGGAGGCGGGGCTTTGGTTAGGTGACTAGGTCAGGAGGGTGGAGCTCTCATGAATGAAATTAGTGTCCTCATAAAAAAGTCCAAGAGATCCCTCGGCCCTTCTGCCATGTGAGGACACAGTGAGAGGAAAGCCATCTGCTAATCTGGAAGGGCACCCATCGGACACCAGATCTGCTGGCACCTTGATCTTGGATCTCCCCACTTTCAGAGCTCTGAGAAACAAATTTCTGTTGTTTATAAGCTCCCCAGTCTATGGTATTCTGTCGTAGCAGCCTGAATGAACTAAGGCAGAATGTTTTTTTAGTTTTTCATGTTATTATTTTTAGTTTTTCACATTATTTACAAATTTTATGTCTGTTATATATGTAGCAATTTACCCTATTTTATATTTGGTCATCTATTTGAATCTTAATCCACTTTTCTTTTATCAGTTTGTAAGAAGTTTGTCTTAGTACTCTGTTCAAAGAACTAACATTTGTTAGTTAGATATCTCAATTTTTATTTTTTACTTCTCTATTTCATCATTTATCTGTCATCTTTTTTATTTTTATCCATGTCATTCTTCAGATTATTTTATGTCTTTTCTTATCTCTATTCTTAATTAAGTGATTTCCTGAGTTTTGAGCTTCATTTTCTAACAAATATGAAGAAAATTTATAGCACTCTTATATTCTTTATTTCACAATTTTGAACTATAAATACTTCATTGTTATTAATCTCTAAGTATATCATAGTAAATATTATACAATTCTTATTTCAAATTTTAAATATTTCCAGACATATGAGTGGCTTGCGGCCATGCTTTGTTATTGCTTTCTAATTTTATCACATTGTAGTGAGAAAATAAAGTTTTTATGATATTGACTATGGGGATATATTAGGCTTTCTTGCTGACTTGGTTCATATGTGATTTCTTTGAATGTTTTGTGTTTGCTTAAGAAAAATTTGTGTTTTCGGTTTATGGGTTTATAGTTCTCCTTATGACTATTAGTTTAAGCAAATTAATCATTTTATTCAACTTCTCATACTTTTGCTATTTTTTCTACGTATTATATTAATTTTTAAGAAGGATGTGTTCAAACTCCAGTGGAGTTTTTGATTTCTGGAATTCCCTCCAGTTTTCTTAGTTATTGTTTTATATATTTTGAACCAATATTATCAAGTTCATGTATGTTAATCACCATTACTTTTGTTGTTCTTTTGTCCCCTTTTCCAGTATATGACATCTAAATTTCCCTTATGATGGTTGTTAACCTAAATTTTGATTCAACTGATAAAAAATTTGCTACCATGGTTATCTTTGTAAAAAAATTCTGATCAATAACTCTTTTATCAATCTTCCATTTTCAGCATTTCTTCATCTTTTTGTTTTAAATGTGGCTATTGTAGCTAACGTATTGCTGATACTCCTTTATAGTTCAATTTGGATGCTTTTCTGTTCTCTGATCTGTTCAAAATTTTATATTCCTTATAACTGCAATTATATCAGGAATTATTTCTACTATATCATTTTATGTTTATTTACCATACATTTTTTCCTTTTTTTATCTCTTTCACTCTATGGACAGAATATTCCTCTGGTTTTAAAGCCCAATGTTCTATTCCTTCTCTGCTGTGGACTTTCATACTTATTCAGAGCTTTAAGTATGCTTATTTTTCTTGTTACTGTGTGAAACTTTCCCCTATCCATATATTCTGTCTGAACAAGAAAAGAAACTTCGCCTGCAGTCGCCTAGATTTCTTCTCCTCCCACCACCATCGTGGTATCATCTGGAATTTTAGTTTTGAGTGGGGTAGATGCCCTTTGTCTTGTTTGTCACTACTTTTTTAGAAAACAGTAAACCTCGTTATCTCTTTGTTCATTCTTACTTCTCATATGACTTTTTTTCTTTCTCTTAAGTTTACTTATTGCCTTTTTATGACTAGAATACCAGCTTTTTATTTCTTTCCTTTCTTTTTAACAAGAGTCACAGTATGATAAATTATTTCAAGTCCTGTTTGCCTGTGATTTATATATATTTATTTTAACCATATATGATTATTTTCCTGGGTGTGTAATTAAAGTTCCCTATTTACTGTTCTTCTCTTACCTTTCATTTGTATAAAGAAATTTGATATTAATCAGATTCTTATTCTCTTTAGGTTATCCCATTTCCTCTAGAAGAAACTAAATTGCTTCTTGACTTTGATGTTTTCAAATTTCAGTATCTTCTATTTGTTTGTGATATAGATTCTCACATTCTGAGTGCTGTAATTTTTTCTGTTTTGAAATATTCTCTAGGCTTCTCCTGATACAGGTAGAGTATAGCATTTTCTGAGTTTTTTCTTAGTGCTTATGCATCTCAGATGCTTTGTGTTTCTCCTTGTGACCTTGTCTTTTAGAACTATGCTTTTGCTCGTGATAGCCACCTGAAGGTGGTGGGCAGACCCTGGGTTCCAACCCTTCCAAACTGCTTTTTGGAGGTTGGGAGGTAAGCATTTTGCCTTAGGACTGAGAGCCTAAGGTTTTGCAATTTTGGCTTAATCACTTCTTGTTTTACACTCCAGGTATCCCTATGCCCCAAGGAAACTACTGTATTTTCATTCCAGGGACCACTTTCATGGTTCATATCTAAGTACCCTTTAGGGTAATTTCCTTCTTCTTAGCATGGAGAGGGGTGAGGAAAGAGATCTGCTAAATCTGAGCCTTGGTGGAGAATAACGACACTGCATAAATTTTGGCTTTGTTAGGAAAATGTAAAGGCCAGTACATAAATTAAAATTTAAGTAGAACTTCATTTCCAAATATGGTGGCAAGCTGGCATAAGATGCTGGTTCTCTCCCCTTAAAGAAACCCTGAGATGCTACATGAGTGACAGAATATTTTGATTCTCCAAGATATGGTGAATGATTTTAAAACTCAGAGGCTATCTTAGAAAGATAGAAGCTGATTAGGTCCTAGGAAACAGCGACAAGGGAACCAGCCTAGAACAGACGTTCAGGGGTCACAGATGTGGGATACGTTGAAGAGAGATTTCTCTTTAGGTCCAATCTACTCCTCTCACCAAAGCATCCCTTCCCTGACCACCTTGGGCAAATTCTTGCACAACCTTCTAGAGAAAGTGAGCAACCGAAGTAAGGAGACAGTGACAATGGATCCAGGTGGGCTGATAGGTAGACTTCTGATTGTTTCCTCCTCCCAACTTTCACAATCTTGGGCTAAAAAATTATCATAAAGAATTCCTTTTGGCACCTATTCTTGCTGTCAGCTTAATTTAAATCCTTGTGTAAATTAACTGCCTTTTCTTCTTTTGAAGATTTTTCTCTTTATCTTTGAAGTTCTGAAGTTTCACTATGACATGTCTAAGTATATATTTGTTTTTATTTATTCTACCCAGAATTTGATGTTTGATTTCCAAATGAGTACTCATTTGTTCCTTTGATTCAGATAATTTTAGGCTATGATCTCTTTAAATATTCCTTTCTTTCCGGTCTCCCCCCATTCTCTCACTCTAGAACTAATCAGATGTATGCTAAATCTGTCCCCAGTTATCATTCTGTTATCTTTTGGAGCTATAAAACTCTTCTCGTATGATCAAAAATGTTAGGTAATCTATCAGATCTATGTTTCTAATGGGTATGTCTCCCTGGGCTGGACTCCTTTGCTTGAGTCATGTTAGCTAACTGGCTCCTTACTTCTACTTTTCTCTGTCTTCATAGGTATTCTCTTTCCTTTTCTCTTATATTCCATTTCCTGATTCTTGGACCGTTGGTTTTTGTCTTTCTCTCTTCCTTTCTTCATTTTATGAACACATCCTCCAGCAGCATCCTAATAAAAGGGGCGTTAAATGATTGGAAATGTCTTAATTTTACACCGAAGCTTGACTGATAGATTCACCAAGCCTTCTGAGTTGAAAATTATTTTTCTTTAATGTTTAAAACAACGCTTCATTGTCTTTAATTTCTAGTGTTGCTTTTTAGGTGTTTGATGACATTTCAGTTGATGCTTTGTTATGTATGCAATGTTTCCGCTTTCAAAACTTCTGGAATATATCATTTATTCATAATGTTCTGAAAACTTGTGATGATGTGCTTTGCTGGAGAACTTTCTCGTTCATTACGCTGGGAACTTAATGGCCCTGTCAATATAAAAATTCCTACTTACCTTCCCTGGTGTTTATCTTGTTTATTTTCCTTTTCTGTTTTCTATTTCTTTTTCTTTCTTCTTCTTCTTTTTTTACAGCATAATAACTTGACTTACATATACTGTGAAATGATTACCATAATAAGTTCAGGTAACATCCATCATCTCATATAGATACAAATAAAAAAAAGAAAAAAAAACGGTTTTTCCTTGTGATGAGAACTTTTAGGATTTATCTTCTTATCAACTTTCAAATATACCATACGGCAATGTTGACTGTAATCATGATTTTGTACATTACATCAAGACTCACTTATTTCATAACTGGAAGTTTCCACCTTTTGACCACCTTCATCTAATTCTGCTATCCCCACCTCTGATAACCACAAAAGTGATCTTTTTTTTCTATAAGGTTTTGTTTTTCTTTTTAGAGTCCACATATAAGTGAGACCATACAGTATTTATCTTTCTCTGTCACTTAGTATAAAGCCTTGAAGGTCCATCCACATAGTCACAAATGGCAGGATTTCCTTTTTTATGGCTAAATAGTATTCGCACATAGATATATCTGTGTATCTCATGCTTTCTTTATCCGTTCATCTACTGATGGACACGGATTGTTTCCATACCTTGGCTTTGTAAACAATGCTTCAATGAACATGGGGTGTGGATTTCTCTTTGAAGTAGTAATTTAGTTTCCTTTGAATAATTACCCAGGAGTGGAATTGCTGGATAGTTTTCATTTCTGATCCATTGAGATATTTATTTTATTTTGATTATTGTTTTTTCATTTTTATTAGTTTTAGAAATTATTTGTTGCTATGTTTTAGAATTAAAGGCAGAGGTGTAATCCATGATGTTACAGAACCATCACAGCCATAAATCATCTTAACTGGTCTCCATCTGTTGTTAGGCTCCCTCTTTCAATCCTTAATAGTTATATTTCTAATACTCAAATCTGATTATGTAATTCTGATACATGAATTTCTTTAGAAATTTAGGAATTTAGCAAACTCCAAATTCCTTTGCATAGAAGACAAAAACCAAATTCCTTAACATAGAATATAAGACCCTTTATGATCTAACCCTGCTTAGCTCTTTCTTCTTATGTAACTCAATTTTCTCCGCTGACATATTCAACTATTTGCCATACCTGAATTTATTATTCTACTTCACAAATCGCTTCCTTTTTACAACTCTATAATTCATTTCCCAATTTTGCCCTCTGAATTCCTGCTCATCAGGCAGGGTTTAACTCAAGCATTACTTATTCTAGACTGTGTAAGCTGACTTTTCTCGCTAAACTAGACAGATGTCCTGATAACCCACACGAGCTTCCCTTATACTTTTTGAGGACTTCAACTTTGGCTTATTTATTTGGCTTTCTGACAAAACTGTGAACTGTGAGTTCAGACACTATGTGTTACTCATCACTGTATGCTTAAGAAAACGAGTAGTACCTACAACCTAGTAATGCACTGTCTTTAATGAATGCTTTTTGAGAATAGAAAAAATGATGTTTGTAAGATGAATTAATTAATATCATTTTACAAATGTATTTATTTGACACTGAATCCAAGTGAAAAAAAGTCTTTACTAAGGTTATAAAATTGTGAAAAATAATGGAGAAAAATTGAAGAATAGCTTCATTGGATCACCTTGCTTTAAAGGTTGTCCTATGGAATGAAGCAAAATCCACCAGTAAATAAAACCACTAAATAGCTTTTATGCATGCCAATTACTAGGGAGAGAATGCAAAGCTTTTGAAATCCCAGGGAGATTACAATTGAAATAACTCCCCAAAGCCATACTTCATTGAAAAATATTGACTATCCAGATTAGGACTGTGAAGGAAAATACAAGAACTTTTAAAGAAAAATCTGGATATAAAGATGTATCTGTATTGCATTTTTTAGTATAAACTATCTTGAACTCTTGGTATATGTACATAACAACATGTCTTTATTTACTTATTAAATACTTATTTACTTATTATTACTTATTTTTCCATATGGTATAATTTCAAGATTAAGTATTCAGTAAGATACATAGCATTTTCTTTTGACTTGTACATAATGACATTCTTCTATATAGATTTTAACTTCTTGAGAAGAAAAGTGCACATAGTATCTCTTACATTCTTTTTTGTTTAAATTCCATCTCCTTTTTTTCTGTTCAGTATACTCAGAGTTGGTCTAGTGACTTATTCCTTTTTCACTGGATACTATCATATATAGAGTTCCCAGACACTGACACTTCACAATACAAATTTGAAAAACCAAGAATGTATTGGCCAAAAACCTACAAAGAGAATTAGTAGAGTAAAATACATGGTCCCTTACATTCTCGTTAGCCCGAAGAGAATTGTGCCTGCATTGGCAGTAGCTAGGCACAGGCCATGGACAGTGTTATGGCAGAGAAAGACCTCAACCCTGAGATGATCTACATATCTTAGGGAAAGGCCGGCAGAGAATAACTATGCAGCTGTGTAACAATGGAAGCTCCCGGTGTGGAAATAATGTCCATTATAGAAATAGGAGGCTCTCCAGAATTCAGCCTCTGGTATTGGCCTATTCTTCCAATTAACTCAATCAGAACTGCTTAGTTGGCTGTGAGCCTACTTCTTGCTAAATTACTAAAAGTAGATGAAGGAAACAAATCCTATTGTATTTGTCTCTCTTAAGACACGGTCTTCCTGAATTTGTCAAATGAGTTAATACTGTTTCAATCTTGGGCATACACTGTGCAAGAGCCTTTAAACTTGTAAAAAATATTTACTAAGTTCTTAATATGTACCAATCATGAATTGGATCTACAAACTAAAGCATAGCCAGTAACAAGACAGACTAAGTCCTTGTCATTAGTAAGCGTACATTCCCCTGAAGGGAAACAACAAGGATATTAATTAATAAATACATGACTAAAGGAATATTAATAAACCAATAAATATAATGTAATAAAAATTGCTTTGTACATAATTAAAATTAGATAATATGAAAAAAAGTTACTGGGTAACTACTTGGTTAAGTGGTGTGCCAAAGACTGCTAGGAATCACGAATCTTCATGTTTTCCCTTTCTTGCTGGGGAAACCAGTAAGTCACATTTCCCAGTCTGTCTTGTCTTTAATGTGACCATATGACTGAGTTCTGGCCTATGGAACATAGAGAGAAATTGATGAAAGCTACTTCAGACCAGACCCATAAAAGGATCCTATGCAATTCTCCATAAGCTCTCTTCACGAAAGGTGATATAGGCCAGATGCAGAGGCTTCAAAGGGGTATGTCTAGGCCCTATAATATGCTGGAACCGCTAAATGGAAAAATCCCCTGAAAACTTCATGGCACAGAGAAAGCTTCCCCACTGCACACACACACACACACACACACACACCCCACAACCTTTGTGTGTGTGTGTGATAAGTCCGAGACTTCAGACTTGTTCATTGGCAGACAGTTATATAAAGATATGAATTTAAATAAATAATCACAAGAAGGAACCATCCATGTACAAACCGAGTTTTCCAAGGAATGGAGAAATACTATTTAGTACAATCAATGTAAAAATGACTAATGGGGCTAGCAAGGGGTAGCTAGTATGCAATAAGGTCAGGAGTAGCAGGATTATATCACACAGCAAAGCAGAACAAATATATGATTTTATTCCAAATATAACGCGGAGTCATTGGAGGGTTTTAAACGACAGAGTGATACTACACATAATATTTCTAAATTGTCCTTTTTCTTTCTATTGTGAAGAGAAAGGAACTTTTAAGGTACAAAATGAAAAACTATTTAGGAGGCTATGATGATAGCCCAAGTGAGAAATGAGGATGGTTTGGTCTGGCGGCTTTAGTACAGACTAAAAAAAGTGGATGGATTTTATATACATTTTAGAAGCATAATCAACACTATCTGCTAGTGAATTATATGTATGTTCTAGGTTTTTGGCTTGGTCAAGTGGTTATATAGTGATGTGGTTTACTGAGGTGGAGGAGACTGAAGAAAGTTCTGCTTGGGAATGGAAGTAGTTTAAGCATTCTGTTTTTCACATGGTAAGTTTTAGATGCTTATTGGTCATGCATGTGAAGATGCCAAGTAGACAACTGGATGTAAGTATCTAAAGCTGAGGAGAAGACAGGTTTGCAAAGAGATTTTTGGGATTTGTTGACATCTGTAATAACCGATGAAAGAAGTGAATGAGGTGATGGGAGGAGGGTGTGCAGATAGTGAAGAGGTGACAAGGACAAAGTCCAGGAGGCACTTCCACACTTAGGAGTCAAGGAGAAGATGACAAGCCAGCACACGAGCTTGAAAAAAACTAGCCAGTGAGTTAGGAAGAATATTTCTTGTGACTGATAAAAGAAAATATGCTTCTAGAAAAAGGGCATGGCCAACCAGTTTAAATGCTGCTCAAAGGGCAAGTAAGGCAAAATCAGCGAGGTGACCATCAGATTTTACAAGGCTAGGGCCTAATGGTAGTTCTCGACAAAAGTGGTTTCTTCAGTGTTTGGTCCAGAAACAATGGAGTAGGTTGCAGAGACAATACCTAGTGAGGAAATATAAGCAACAACAATTAGCCACGCACTTTAAGAAGTGTTGGTGTGAAGGATAATAAGAAAGTGGTAGCTGCTGGCATAATGATGACAAAAAAAAAAAATTTTATGGCTATCCAAAGGCATGCTTGTATGCTGAAGGCACTGTGGACAAAGGTAGAAATTAGGGGAGAAATACTCAGGAGACTGTAAAGTGGTTGGTAAGAGTTCAGTCACGGAGAAGGTGAGAGGAGATGATTTCCAGAGTGCAAATGGGACGTTTGACTTATGATGGGAACAGAGAACTTACTCCAGTGCACCAGGAGGAAAGAATGAATTTACAAATGATTTGACCCAATAGGGATGACCTAGAGAGATATTTCTGTACTTTCTGCTACCCAGGTTCAGGAAGCTGCTCTCCCTTTATGAAGTCTGTTTCTTCAGCACTTGCTTTACGTCTGTGAATCACCTGACATCCTACCAATAAATTCCCTTTTACTCTAGTTAACTAAAGTGTTTTTCTTTGGTTTAGTACAGAAAGCAACGACTGGTCAAATAAGTCAGTGCTATGTGAAGAAAGCAGTCTTCATGAAAATTTGGGAAACGTTAAGTAGAAAAATTCCTCTCTTCTAAAATATATTCTCAAGCTTCCTCATGCAGGGTCAGAGATTGCAACAAGAAGGAATATTGGTCACATTCTTGAGCACTAAGATTGCAGAAAGCTGGTCATTGGCGTGTCCTGTAAGAAACAGTCAGTGTCAGATGAGCAGATGTGAAGCAAGAAGCTGGTTGTCTCTTCTCTCTCTCCATTTAGATAAGTAAGAAATAGTCGCCAGCCTTTACTTGGTCTCTTCTGACAAGCAGAAATGTTATTTTGCATAGAAAAAGATTTTCTGCAATCATGTTGATGTGTCAAAGTAGAAAAATGTCCAGAAGGCAGATTTATCTGAGGCACTGGTTTTCCCACTACTTTAGCTATGGAACTGTTTCAGTGGATGCAAACAGGCAAAAATATATTCTGTAAAACTGAAAACAGAGCAGATTTTCTGGAATTAAGAATGAGTGCCCATAAGCCCAATTTTAGTTCACCTTCTCTCTCCATCCTATCTACAGCCCCATAAACCTGAGCTTGAGTGAATATTTTACGTGTTATACCATATACCATAAGTAGGTTCCTTGATCATTTCTTTTTTTTATTTTCTTTTTTTCGTTGAGGAAGATCAGCCATGAGCTAACATCTGATGCCAATCCTTTACTTTTTTTGCCTGAGGAAGATTATCCCTGAGATAACATCTGTGCCAATCGTCTTCCACTTCATATGTGGGTCACCACCACAGCATGGCTGATGAATGGTGTAGGTCTGGGCCCAGAATCTGAACCTGTGAACCTGGGCCACTGAAACAGAGTGCACCAAACTTAACTGCTATACTACAGGGCCCACCCCTCCTTGATCATTTCTAATTCAAATCACAACTGAAAGTACTTAATGATTTTGCTTTTGATTGTACAACTATGGATTATAATTTGAATGGTTTGAATAATGCTCAAAACATTAAATTAACTAGTACCCACCAATTCTACAAATCATGTGGATAATTATGTGCTAATTATGTGCTTTAAATTTTATTTGTGTTACTTTTCTTTTTATGATAACGCAGAGTAGGAACGTTCAAACAAATGTGCACGTGGTAATATTGGGATACCTGTCATCTCAAAGATGAATAAGGTCGGTTCAAGGCAAGATGGGCTCGCCCTCCTTCCCCCTTGACTGTTCAGTGAGTATGATTCAAGCTGTGTGCTCATTCAAGGAGTGAATTTCTCAGATAGGGGAGGGAATTATTCAGTCGAGGGTCCATAAAGTCCAACCTATCAAATTATTTTTTTCTACAGTTTTTGATGAATGTATCTGCATCCTAAGAGAAAACTTTATGTTGGCATGAAAGCTTATTACATACTTATTTTCAAAAGAGACTATGAACGTTAGAGGGGTTAAGAATTGCATTCTTAAAAAAGTAATTAGCTATGGCATTTATTTAAAAAAGAGCTAAATCAACATGCCCACTCTTATACACAGCACCATTCATCAGAGAACAGATGGTCCCCTAAAAGTGAAACTAAACAGTTCTCAAAACATGACAATCCATTTATCTTAATGTGAACATCCTCTAGCAGATATCAAAAAACAACCAAGACAGATTTGCAACTTTTGGCGTGTATTATATATGCACTTGAAATCCAAGAAAGAATGTTTGCATTTAATAATCTGATTCATATTGGTAAATGGCACATGAAAATGTATAGTAAAACAGTGCTTAAATATTTTGATTATATTCAAAACTGCATTAGTAGAAAAGACAACGTTTATCAGCAATATTTCTTTAAGCTTTCTACTCTGTTGTTTGGCAAAAATTATCTGAAATTCCCTTCTGAATAACTCTATCTGCCTAGATATTTGAAAGCTGGGTATCTTTTGTTGGGCTGCATATTTTTATATTAGATTGAATAACAAACATATTCATAGTATATTTTATCTTTTTAATTCATGCATTCATCTTTCATTTATTCAGCAAACAGTTATTGGGCAACTGCTATCAATTGTACCAGGAAATGAAAATAAAGAGATAAATCAATGATCTCTATTTCTGCCCTTAAGGATTTCACAATATAAGAGGGAGAGACAGACATATAAACATATCATGATAATAAAATGAAATAAGAGTTTAAAATGTAGTGGGGAATAATATGTTGGAAATATTAACTAATGTTATTTTCTTCCCATATTTTCAATTCCTCCTTGGTAGCTTCCATTCCTACCCTCTCTTCCCTTCCTCT
This sequence comes from Equus przewalskii, assembly GCF_037783145.1. Taxonomy (NCBI): domain Eukaryota; kingdom Metazoa; phylum Chordata; class Mammalia; order Perissodactyla; family Equidae; genus Equus; species Equus przewalskii. The sequence continues at coordinate 18,208,726 of NC_091854.1, forward strand.
CATGTGGTCTCTTCTTGACTTTTGTGTTTTAAAGATACAGATTTTGAAGAGAAGGAAAACAGTTAAAGGCTTTGCAAAGGACTGGGAGTAACCCCATAAAGAAGATCAGAGCACAGCTAGAAAAGGATTTCCTGTATGGAGGGAAGGAAGAAGAGAGCTGGAAGGGGAATGATAAGATTAGAAGGTGATGGGTCCATGTGAATGGCTTCCCCTCTTAGTCTCTAAGGGGGCTGGTCTACTGGAGTAAAGGCTGAGTAAGGAGATTCTCAAGATATATTCATGAGATTTGAGAGTTAAGGGTAACTGTGCCACTGTGTGTCTCGTCCAGGTACAACCCTGAGCATGTGTGCTAGACCCAGCTAAACAATGATTGCTATTGTGCTAGGCAGACAGGGCAGGCAGAATCTACTGGAGTTCCCTGTATAGGCACGTGATACTGTAGCAATAGTCATTCATTCATTCATTCACTCATTCACTTATTTATTCATTTTGCTTCATTCACTAAATGTTCCAGGAAATCTTCTTGGAACTTGGGATATATGAATTCTGGTAGGCATAATTCTCAGATTACCTCCAATGACTTGACCTGATATAATCCCCTCTATTTTGAGTGCAGGAAAAGCTGTGAATATGAGAAGGTATCATTCACATGATTATGTTACATTATATGACAAAAAGCAAGTTATCTGGATGGGTTTAACTAATTACATGAGATCTTAAAGACATGGTTTTATCCAGATGGTAGCAGAAGCAGAAGCCAGAGATATTCTAAGCATGAGGAGGATTTGACATACCTTTGCTGGCTTGGAGATGGAGGGGGTCACATGGCAAGGAATGTGGGCAGACTCTAGAAGCTGAGATTGGCTCTGTTGACAGCCAGCAAGAAAATAGAGTCTTCAGTCCTATGACTGCACGGAACTGAATTTTGTCAACAATCCGAGTGACCTTGGAAGCACATAGCCCCCAGATCCTTCAGATAAGAGCCTGCCTGATTGACTGATGCCTTGATTTAGGTTTCCTAAGACCCTCAGCAGAGAACCCAACCATATCCACCGAGACTTCTGAATTATAGAGCTGTGAGATAACAGATAGTGTTGCCCTAAAATTGTGGTAATTGTGGTAAATTGTTACGTAGAAATAGAAAACAAATACCCACATAAATAATAGAGAAAAACCCCTCACCACATAGAGTCTAAAATCTAGTGGGGAGAGAGAGATAATTAAGACATAGAAGTTCTTCTAAATCATTGGAAAATCAAAATATAAATTATGGTAAGTGAAATTAAAAGTGGAAGGCAATTGCAATTTTAGAGAGGGTGACTACGGACACTACATTGAGATGATGGCGTTTAAATTAAAAATTTTATGGTGTGAGAGAGGTAGCCACGCAGCTATCTGGGACAAGTGATGTCTGGGAATGGAAAAGAATAAATTCCAAGGATCTAAATTGGAATAAGATTGAAGAATTGCAAGAAGGGCAATGTGGCTGGAGAAAAGTGGACAAGGAGGAAATTAGGAGATGAAATCAGAGAGGTGACAGGAAATTAGTTCACACGGAGCTTTAGAGAACATTGTCCGAATACTGGCTTTTCCTCTGAGTGAAATGGGAATCCAACGAGGGTTTAGACTGAGGAATGACATGATGTGACTTTGTATTCAACGAGATCACTCCAGCTGCTGAAGAAGCAACAGAATAAATATGACAGAAACATGGAAGAAACAGCTGTTAGTCCTGATGGTGTCTTTCATATGGAAACAAGGTGAAATTCACAAGAAATCTATATACACCTGTAGCAAGGGACAGGACAAGATTGTAAAGTTCTCAAAACATGCCTTTGAGGATAGATGTCCACTAGAATGTAAGCTCTATGACCACAAGGTTTGGTTTTATTTTTGGCCTATTTTCTTAATCATGGTATTCCTGGAGCCTGCTGTGCAGTTCCACTCTATAATTAGCTGTTGAATAAATGGAGACACATATGAATGAATCAGTGATCACTGAAAATTTCTCATTTATTCACTTTGCCTTCCAAACTGGGAGAAATTAGAGTGTTTGGCAATGGATTGAATGTATGTTTCTGCCATGTTAGTATAAATATGTATTTTGGTTCCTTGTTCACTTTTAAAGATTTTTTTCCCCATTATTGTTAGGAGCCAACAGACTTGAAGTTTCATAAGGGCAAGGACAATGTGTTGTTTATGATTACAATCTCAGAGGCCAGCAGACTGCTTAGTACATTATAGGCATGGAAAAATATATATATGTTTTAAATCTATGAATAAAGAGTGAATTCTGTGATGAAACCATTTGTTTTGTCTTTTGTATAATATTCTCAATTACTACTGGGAACAAATATGTTAATGATATCCCTCTAACTCACCAATACTGGTACCATGGTACGCTGGAACCATAGTGGGGCAAAAGCGAGCTCTGTAACTGAAGGGATTTTGTCTTTCTCCATCACAGCTGTCACCCCAGTGCCTGGAACACTGATGGACACAAAGGGGATCTTCAAAGAATGGGGTGGGGCGGGGAAGAGAGGATTAGATGAGCGCAAAGATCAATGAAAAAGAATCAGAAAGATTGAGTTCTAATTTCCACCCATTATCAGATGTTATGTTTTTAGTTAAGTTGCTAGAAACTACAGTGTTTGGTAGGTTGATTTTTAATATTTGTTCTAAACCTGAGAAAGAAAGCAAATTATGCTACTCTAGCAACTGCATGAATTTATTACATTCAACCAGTAGGATTTGCTAAAATGTTACAGATTACTTCATTAATTTCCCTAAATTCTTCTTAGTAACACTCTGAGGAAATATAAGCATTTTTTGATGGGAGAAAAATCTAGAATGCTGCATAGAGAAGGCAATCAGAGGAATAGGAAATTTAGGGGGAAAAAATCTCCACACAAGGAAGTCATCCTTCTGAGAAATGCATTGATAAAAGGGAAATTGGGAACTTTCAGATAAATTTTAGGTTACTAGGTGCCTGTAGAAATATTGATTATGCCATTTGTCTCTGTGATCGGATTCCCATGTACCGCCAGTATCATACTCACCCCTCTTCACTCTTCACAGGCTGCCAGTATCATACTCACCCCTCTTCACTCTTCACAGGCTGCCAGTATCATACTCACTCCTCTTCACTCTTCACAGGCTGCAAGTCACCTTTCTGAAAACAAATCTAATTAGATCACCACTCTGCTAATGAAAAGTTGATGATTCTTGCTGCCATAGCGTTAAATACAAATTATTTACAAAGAAATATAAAATATTTGCAGTTTGGCCTTCATTTTCAGACTCACGTGATGTCATCCTCACTCCCTCATCACAGAGTCTATGCTCCAGCCACAAGAAATTCTAATAATAAATCCTTATCTTTGCACAGTATGTTTCCTCTTTCTGAAATGACTCCTTCCTTTCTTGCCCTTACAACATCCAAGTCATCCTTCAAGATCCAGCCGAGACTCACTTTCTCCAGGAGAGACCTTTTCTTACAGTCCTGAGTGAATGAACATAGTAGCTTCACCATTATGTTTCCATGGCACTATTGTAGCAGAAATTGCTAAAGGCCCCCAACAGCCACTGTGCCCTTCTTCCCTTTGGCAGTGACACTCTTAACTATTTATCACATGGCCATATGACTCGCCTCCGGGAACGGGATTAGAACAGAAGTTCTGTGAGCAATTTCTGGATCATACCTTTCAGGGGAGCTGCTTGACATCTACTTTCTCTTTTCCCTTTCTGTAGGTTGGGCCATGGAAGAAGTACCCTAAGGAATGACAAGGCAAGATAGATGGAACCTGGGTTGCTGATTCACTTTGTGGAGGTAGCATCCTATACTCAATTGATAGTCTATCAGCTAGGACTTCTGTGTGCGAGAAAAATAAAGTGATCTTGTATAATTTAGCATTATTTGGTTTCTATACAGCAGTTGGCCCAATGTACTAACTAGCAATATAGTGTTATTCTCTTTACAGACCCAGTCACATAATTGAAGTTATTAGTCCGCCATAGACTGCCTTTCTTAAGAGTATTTTAGTTACTTAAAAAAAAAAAGAGGGAGGATTGATTTTAAGAATAAAGTGGTATTTTACAAAACTCCAGGGCCTCGCAAAAATCTAGAAATAGGAATTGGAAAGCCACCAGAAAGCCATATAATTAGTCTTTGAGGCTTAATCATTTTCATGTGTGTCTTACTCAGCTCTCTCTCAGCTTCATTCTTCTGCCTGGTAGTTAAATGCCTTTTCTTTCTTCACACACGTGGGTGAAGGCAACCTCCCCACACCTCTCCAGAACATATCACTTAAATTTAAGCAAAATGTCAGATGGAACTAGATCCTTTAAGTCCTAATTCCAAATTTATTAAAAGAGAATCTCTATGGTTGGGCTTGGGTAAAATCTTCCACTCAAATCTAATCATGAAGCCAGAGACGGGGCATTATTTTTTTTGCAGTGAAAGGAAGTAATTGCATGTGTACACACATACTGAGAAGTGTCTGCTGCAGAAATCATTTACGATTAGAGGGCCTTGTCAAGATTTTACTCAGTTTGTTATCCTCTGAGCCTAGTGCATTGCCTGATAAAATAAATGTTTGCCGAATGGTGACTGAATGACTATGATCCAGAGAGAGAATGCTGATAATACAGCAGCCAGAAATAGGTTTCATCATTTTGGCTGTAGACATAAACTCTTCTTATCTTGCACACAAGAAGTGAAACCCAGACAGTGCAGAACTCAAAGAAGGTATATTCCAGGAGCAAATTCATCATTGGCAGGTCTCAACAGGTGACCTGTAAAACACACAGAATTACCCTGAGTGTAATGTCATCATCTCACGCAAATCACAACTGTCTACGTGGTCACATTATTATTATTTTTTTAATTTCAAAAAACCAATTAAAAATGATGAACTATCTGCATTTTTTAACTCTGTCAGTTAAAGAAGTTTCTGTTCTATTGCATTAAAAAATACATGATAAACTATTTGACTGTGTGCATACATGTGACAGTTAGTAAATGATGAATTCTATTTTAAATCTACATTTTTGTTTTTTCACTTTCTCTGGTCAATGGGATAAAGCTATGAATTACCTGAGGTAGGAAACCTAATCACCTGGGCTACAAAGTCCTCCTTTATTGCTAAAGGTACGAAGAGATAGAGGATTCATTCTGAGATAAAGACGTTCAATCTCACTCATCAGACTACGCATGTCGGAAAAATCACCTCATGGATGAGCAGAACAGATGGAGCATAGCAGAGAATGAGGGACTTGGGAGATGGAAAGGCATAGGTTATGTCAGAGCAATCCTGGACAGTGCGAGATAACAAAACAGTGCATCCATACATTCTATTTCCAGTGGGGACAATCATTGGAAGGTTAATCCTTTAGACATTCGGAGATTATCCTACACTTGCAGAGATATCATAGTAATGTCTTATCCTGTATTTCAATTCTAGCACCTAATTGTAATGGTAAACTTTATGGGCAAAAGTAAAGGGATATTACTTAGTAACACTCTTGTTTTATTTTTAAGTTTTCGTTTTAAATAGTTTCGAAACTAGATTAAACTTTCAATAACTGTATAAACAACTACTTCTTACCCTTCACTAATATTCCCCAAATGTTAAGATTTTACCATATTTACTACCTTTACTCTATACCACCTATCTTCTATTTCTCTATTTTTTTCTTTTTGGGACTATTTCTGAGTCAGTTGACAAAGTGATGTCCTATTTCTCTAAAATATGTATTTGTCCAAGAAAACAAAGAACACTCTTCTATATAACAACAACTCTACTATCAAATCTAAAAAATTAAAGCTGATGTAACATTGCCATTAAATATTCACACTCTATTTAGAGTTCACCAATTGTTCCAGTTGTGTCCTTTACAGTAAGAGGATCTAGTTCACGATCGCATTTTTCATTTAGTTGACATGTTCCTTTATCATCTTTCAATATGGAGTGCTCCTCAGTCTCTCCTTGACTTTGACGCCCTTGACAATTGTTCAAAATGTGCCCTGGTTTGCATTCGCCTGATGTTTTCTCACGATTAGATTGAGATATGCACGTTTGGCAGAAATAACCCAGAAGGGATGCTCTCTTCCTCTCTGTGTATCAGATCAGGGCACATGGTGACTATTGGTCCTATTACTGGTGAGGGTAACTTTAGTCCCTTCATAAAGGCAATGTCTGTCAGCCTTCTTCATCATAAAATTATCTTTTCCACTTTGTAATGAATAAGTATTTTGTGTGGCTCGCACTGAGACTATGTAAATACTCTGTTACTTCTCGCATCTCATCCTCTAGTTTCAGCATCCATTGATAATTCTTGTCTGAAGCTATTACTACCATGACTCTTTTTGAACAAATCAAAATAAATTCCTTGACATTTATTTATCTATTCATTCAAAAATGTATATCAAAGACCTATTATGTGCCAAGCACTGGGTAAAAGTCTAAAGATACTCTATCAGTCAGGAAAACAGCCCCTGTTAAGTATTATGGAAATACAGGATTTATTATAGAAAATAAACCTTAAACAAATATCCTTACAAAAGGTCCTGTGGAAGTAAAAATCCGGATGCAGTTAGTAGAAAAATCAGAGAAAAAATCACCAACATGTTTGCCTGGAGATTCAGGGCAGGGGGACAAGGCAGAGCTTACAAGTAAATCCAAAAGGCTGAGCTGTTGAAGTGGGACTACGAAGGAGGAACTTATGGTAAGCCCATAGAGACTGTTCCAGGGGACCTACTGCATTTATATGGGTGTCTCTGTGGTTCCCAGTCATAGTCAAATTGATTTAACATAGTCTAGCACCGATATCTAGGGGTGGAGAGTGGGGTAGAATACCCAGTTCCTGTTTTCTGTGAGCTTTGTTGGGGAAGGTAGATATTGGAGAATTAATGGCAGACAAATTAAAATTGGAATTCTGAAAAGCGTTAGACAGAATCACATGATTCTATGAGTTAAAGAGTTTAATAATGTGGTCTCCCCGAGGCAGTGACACTTGAGTGGAGATCTGATGAAAATGGCCTAAATGATAGCTACCTCCTCACATTTCTTCTGTAATGTGAGCTTATCACTCCCCAGTCAAGACGTAGAGTTTAATTCCTCTCCCCTTGAGGTTGAGTTGGACTTAGTGACTTGCTTGCACTAAGTAGAAGGAGGTATCAGTTGATGCTACATGATTTCCAAGTTCTAGGTTAGAAGAAGCCCTTCTAGCTTCTGCCTTGCTTTCTTCAAATGTTTGCTCTCCAGATGCTTCTCCTCAGAACCCAAGACATCACGTGTAGTTGTTGTGGTCAATGATCCCAATTCTGCCCACGTTTCAAGTTATCCCAGCTCAGGTGAGTGAAGGAAGAAGCTTGGACGTGGAGCATCCAGCCCTAGTTGTTTAGCCCCCATCCAGGCGAGTCTCTTGAATCACAACTCCTTCCCCACCATTTGAGTCTTCCAAACCATGGCTCTCAGACGTCTTTCAGCAGAGAAAAACCGTTCTCATTGTGCCTACTAACTGAATTTCAGTCTCAAACATTTTGTAAGCATCACAAAACCTCAAAATTGTTGTTGTTGTTTTCTGGTATTAACTTTTGGAGTGTTTGGTTATGCAGCCGTAGTAACTGGAATAATCAGTTTTGAGATGATTTCATCAATCCAGTTTAAAATGTATTTTATCTTCTATCCCATTAACATTACGAGACAGAGAAGCAGAGATGCTTGAAAGATATTTGCAAGTTAGAAATATAAAAGATATTAGTGATAGTTTGACAGATAATGGACGGTAAAGCAGATGAAAATATCAAGGTTCTTAATTTCTCCAACTCCATAGATAATGTTATCTTTTAAGGAGATAATTCCTGTGAATGTCTGGTTCTCTTTCCCTTCCTGGGAACACGGAAAATTGTACTCTAACCTATCAGTAGTTGAGTGGTACTACTTGCCTAACTCTGGCCAATGAGTTGTGAGTAATGAATAATTGTGAGTAAGGTAATGAAAGCCTCTGTATGTTTTTCCCATTCTTTTCTTCTTCTTTGGAGATGTGAAAAGAAGCAGCCTAAATTACTGAGCCATGACATGAATGACAACTGCCCTGGAGAGTCACCCAACATACAGAGGACTTTGTGGAAACAAGAAATTAATTTTATGTATTAAATCACTGAATTTATGGGGTCAATTTTCACCATAGATTAGTCGTGTTTGTCCTGATCACGTGGGAAATGCTGAAGGAAGACTTTGTGGCCATGGGAAGTTGGTTTGAATCATGGAGTTTTTGTTTTTTGTTTTTCAATTAAATGGAAATTGTGTCAGTTGTAAGGCCATTTATAAATCACTTAAAATTATTTTAATTTGGATTTTTTCCCACATATTTCTTTCACAATTTTTATTTAAAAACCACTTTAAAGAGTCAAAACATATCCCAGGCACTATTCTAGATGATGTAGAATACAGGGTAGATATACTTATAGAAATTGATATATAAACATTAGCCTGGAGAAGCACAAAATTTAGTAGAGATTTTTATACATGAGTATACCAACCATAATACAAGGTAGAAAATCATAAGTGTTACAAAAACTGTTCAAATATAATGTTATGTTTGTTCAAGGAAGCCTAGAGCTTCTGGGGAGTGGTTGTCTGTAACAACATACACAAAATAATACATCATGCCTGGAAAAATAGGGACAAATTTAGACGTGAGGAGGATCTTTCATGCAGAATTGTGGCATGAATCTGGCACAAGATGCGTGTAGTAGATAGAGGTGACAGAAAGTAATGCAGTTGGGCTGCAGCTCAAGCATAGATTTTAGAGTAGAGAATAATAAGGCCAGAAAATTTGGTTGAACTTGGTATTAGATTGCAAAGGACATAAAGGTAAAAAACATAGTTTGAGATTTTATTTTCTTAGGCGAAGGAGAAACTACAGATCTATTTGAACACGGGAATTAGGTGTATGAAGAGTGTATTTGAGGAAAGAGACTGAATAAAAGCCACTTATATTAGAGCAGTATTCAAAGCAGGAGGCATTGAGAGCCTGAAGATAGAAGCAGTGTGAATGAAGAAAAAGAGACCTAGGCAAACATTTTTAACTTGCTTCTAATTAGATAACAATAGCAATTCTTTTATATTTGCATTTATAAACCCTTACTATGTATCACCAAGTAGTGCTCTAGGTGTCTTCTATCTCTGTCTATCTATCTATCATCTATCTATCATCTGTCTATCCTTCTATCCTTCTATTATTCTATTTATTGGTCTGTCATGTAACTTTTTGTCTACCTGTGTGTGTAAATTTATTTAATCTTCACAATTACCTTAGAGATGAGTTCTATGTTGGGTACAAGGAAGAAGGAGGGATGAACAGATAACTAAAAACTTAAACTTGGGTGAATGACACAACTGTGAATTATAAACAGAAAGTGAGCACAAAAATGAGAAAATTTGTGTGGAAAATATGCTCCATTTAGTTTTTGACATATTTTGTTTGAAGATCTATCTCAAATATATATATCAGTAATGCACATAAATCTCTAATTTTTAAACTCCACATTTTCATTTTTATTAGATACAATATTGGTAGCAAATTTTACAAGTAGATTGGTGGATCAGTAAACTTTTGCTACATCATAATTCACTCCAAAGCAGTGGCTTAAGGAAACAAACATATGTCATTTCTCATTGTTCTCTTAGTTGGTTGGGTTGAGAGCTTTCGAATGGCCTTATTTTCGTGTCTGAATACCATATGATAGGCATCTCTGGGACAGCTTGGATGCCTAGGACAGCTGGGATGGGTGGTTCTTCTCTTCCCAAGGTCTTCCACCCTCCTGAAGTGGACTGCTTGGACTTGTTCACATGGTGGCAAATGGTTCCTAGCAGCAAAAGTTGTTGGATCCTAATGCACAAACACTCTTCAAGCCTCTGCACAAGTTACATTTGATACTGTTCCGTTGGTCAAAGCAAGGAAATTGGGCAAGCTCAGATTCAAGAGGTGGAAAAGTAGACTCCACCTCTTAATGGGGGAGGCACCGTATTCACATTGCAATGGGACAGAGTGAGGCAGGAAAATAATGGTCATTACTACTGTACTTACCACAGTTGGTGCTAATGCTTTCAAATTATTAACACACGTTTATAATCATAAATACTATACTTCAATATGTAAATGTGGCATTTTAGGATGACAATGGCTATGATTGGTACTGTACCTTGCAGAGCAAGCATTTTCTCCCAATCCATTGTTTCCTTCTGTCTTCTGATTAGGCTGACATTGTTCACCTGTAGCAGAAAAGTAGACGTGACCAGAATCTTCCCAACACTTCCCCACCCCTCCATCTATTCTGTGTTCTGGTGATATGGTTAATGGGGCTAAGGGGTAGGGTTACGTAAGGTACATGTTCTATTCTCTTCTCACATCATCGAATCCATTATTCTAAGAGAAATGATATAGTTACTTATCTTCATCTCCATCTCATAAAAGCCAATTTACTGTACAATATCGCTGAAAAATTACTAGATTACTGTCTGTGCTCACGACCCTATAGAAAGATAATTTAATCATTCTATGCTGTAAATTCATATTTGTTGGTTGACCTAGGAGCCTAGATACCGCTTCCGAACTGTTTCTATTAGAAAATGTTGCCAAGTTGCTCACTTAAAATATTTGACTTGGCAGATGATTCTAGTTGGGGATTTCCATTTTTCATCTTCAATAATGAGACACAAAGTGTATCTTGTTATAGGAGGCAGCATGGTATAATGGGAAAGGTCTAGGACCCAAAGGAGTTACACTCTAGCTCCAGTGTCATTATTTACTACCTCTGTGACACGGGACAAAGCAGTTAAAGTCTGTAGGCCTTAGTTGGTGTTTCAGAAAAAAAAAATAAAATATTTTAAAAATAGATAAAATAAAATAAAAGTAACAACTGCCCTTTCAGTACCATAAAAGTATAATCTATTATAGAGCTTTGAAAACTTTAAAACACCATATTAAAGTAAAGCATTCTTATCTCTGTTAGAGTTACCTGGTGTTGTATATGATAGTAAAAAAATATTGACCAATTACTGTTCAAACCCATTATTATTAAAATAATAGAAAATGATAAGCATTTTTGAATTAGACTAAAATTAAATTTAATATATTTATTGATAGGCCAAACCTTTTTGCACTAAATCAGCAAATCCTCCAATGTTTTAATACAGAATAAAACATTTTGAATGACACAGATACCGCAAAATTTTTAAATGTGAGAATGAAAAAGGGAACTACAGACCAGCAAAACATTGTAGTGATAATTCTGAAGTCAAGATGAAGTACCTGTTTATTCATTAATAACTTTTACTACATATAATTCCAATAAATTTCATGTCAAATTTTAAAACATCAAAATGAATAGAAAAAAGTCTCCCAACTATATTGCAATGGCTTTTCTAGTATTTGTTTGTGCCATGGTGCATTTAAAATATCCAAGCTTCAAAATTACACTTTTCTTTTTCTTTAAGATAGTTTCAAAAAATAATTTTAAAATTTGATATTAATCTTCACTAGTGTTAAACAAATCTTGGAATTGCATTGCTGAGCCTATAATTAAGAGCACCTATGTAATATAGTTTTGAGAAGCAAAACGCAGATTTTATATGGCCCTATGATTAGGAAGACAGAAGGAACAGAAAGTTCTTCTATTTTATGTGTGAAGTTCTGTGGGAAAGTATTTAAGGAAACAGTTACTTACTGTGGGGTTGAAAATTTAATAGTATTTCACAAGGGAAGAAGAAGGAAGGATGTTTTGAAAGAGGGAATCGTGTGAATAAAGGCATAGAATGATAAGACCACACACACTGTTTCAAGAAATGTAAAAAATTCTGCCTTAGTCCAAGCATTCCATAACGTCGGCATTGTTCTGACCAGTCATCCCCATCTTTGCGTTCCACAACCCCCTGGCCACAGTTCATGCTTCATTTTGCTACCTGCACTTTTTCTAAAACCATGATCTGGTCTTTTCACTCCTCTGCCTTTATATCTTTGATGCTCCTCACTTACTAAAGAAAAAACCTTAAACTCTTTCCTTTGCATTAGCTCTGGAACTCTTCACAAACTAGCATTTGTTTACCTTTCTGATCTCTCCTTATATTAGAAAGAGTTGTGAAAATTTTAGATGAAGCATGACCTGGACTTCTAAATTATCCTCTAACCCCTTGCTATATTGAGAGCATTTAACTTTTTCTAGACCATAATTCCATTGTCAGAGCTGAGACCACCTGCAGACATCTTTGCTTGTTCTGAATTCTGACCTTGGTCCTAAAATACTTGATTTTGTCCATGAACCTCAGCCTTCATTCCTGACCCCTGTCCTTGTTCCCAGATCCTTTATCTCTTCTTTAAAAAAGGTCCATGCTGTATGCACATTGTATTAGACTTCTATTATTGTATGGAAAATTGTGACAAAATAAGGGGCTTAAAGCAATACACATTTAACTCAAAGTTTCTGTGGGACACGGGTCTGGGGACAGCTTCGTTGAACCCTCTGTAAGGCTATAATCAAGGTATTGGCCAAATGTAGATTGTCATCTAGAGACTCGATTGGGGAAAGGTCTGTTTCCTGGTTCATTCGAATTGTTGACAGAATTCATTACCCTGCAGTTGTAGGACTCCTGGTATCTTGCTTCCTCACAACCAGTGATGGGGAGAGATTCCAGAGTCATATGCTAGCAAGACGGAATCTCTTACAACGTAATACAAAGGGGTGACATCCCATCACCTTTGGCATTTTCTCTGAGCTAGAAGCAAGTCATAGGGCCCACACTCACTCATGGGGAGGGGATTATAAAAGGATATGAATATCAGGAGACAGAAATCATGGGGGCACTTTAAAGTCTATCTGTCACACATGTGCCTACGGCACATATGGTTTTCTATCAGGTATAAATAGTTCACACATACAAACACACACACACACACACATGTTAGATATCCCAAGGTCTTAGGGCAATTTTAAAGTTTAATAATTTCAGATGTATAAAATACTGCAAATATATAAGTACTGCAAACTTATAAAATTCAATTATTTAATTTTTTGTGCAATTATTCAATTTTGTGAAAATTCTATTTTTTAATTTTTGTTTTCAGTCAATGTTCACTATCTTCAATCATATATATATGAGAGGGAGGGAAATATTGAAACATCTTGAGAGAGATAAATTGAGATTGGCGACTTGAAGGAAACTCAAAGATTGCCTAGTCCGTCTCTTAGTTTAGAGACAAGGAAACCCAGATGGATGTAGTATCATGGTTACCAACAAGTTAACAAGAGAACTGAAATGAGAATTCAGAATTCTTAACTACATTTTCATTATTTCTTTCCATTCTCATCACAATATCTGCCTCAGTATATTGCCAAAAATTACAAGAGAATAAAGAATAGCATTTAGCTTAAAGCTTGGAATATAGTAGGGGCTTAATGAAAGAAGGAAGAAAGGAAGAAAAAAAGAAAATGAAGAAGTCTTCTGTGAAAGAGTTCCTCCTATTTTTCTTCTTAACCAAGATTTATTTTACCAAAATTTTAGAGATGCGTGCGTGTGTATATATATATACGTATATATAAATTTATCCCTAAAATATTTGTATTTCTCTAATGCATTCATATATATATATACACAAATAATTGAAAGAAAGTAGAGTAATTTTATAAAACACTATCCAAGACCAGTAATTTAATGAAAGATCATAAATCATAAAATGGTAAAACTAGAAATAACGCTGTCAACCAGAAAGAGATAATTTAAAAATATTTATTTATTTACTTACTTGGTGAGGAAGATTGGTCCTGAGCTAACATCTGTTGCCGCTTTTCCTCTTTTTGTCTGAGGAAGATTTGTTGCTGAGCTGACATCTGTGATAGTCTTCCTCTATTTTGTAGTTTGGATGCTGCCACAACATGGCTTGACGAGTGGTGAGCAGGTCTGCACCTGGGATCTGAACCTGCGAACCTGTGAACTTCAGCTCCTGCTGAAGCGGAGCATGGGAACTGCACTGGGCCAGCCCCTAAATATAATTGATTATTTTTAAAGTACATCTTACCGTGGGAACTAGGTCAGAAATGGAAATATACATACACAAAAAGTCAAGATGGTACTCACACAGGTTTGCAGTTCACCCTGCCAGTATTATGCAAACAATTTTAAAATGGCTATTGGTAAATAATATTGTCAAGTGACCACAAAAGGAATTCTACTCTTAAAGAAATGTACTGCAATAAAGGTTTACAGAGATTTTAAGATGCCACACATTGAAAGACAATTTTTAATTTCAGAGTTACAAAAATGTGAAAAATATGAAGGTTAGGTTCTATAATATATGATAATATCTACAAATGATGTATGACATGGCCTTAGGTTTTATCATGCACTGAAAGTCAGAAACAGATTTTTAGGTGAAGTAACTTATCCAGTACCACACAATGCTTAAATGGTAGGGAACGATTTTAAACTCCAATCTTACCACAAGCTATGTGCCTTCAGAACATGCAAATTGAACTCACTGCATGTTATGTAATTTAAGTGTTGCACAAAATTGTCTTTATATACCACAGAAAAAATGCTGAGCAAAACCAGACATAGATCAAAATAGTCATGCTTAAGTTAGACAATGATTTGACTAAAATGAGTTTGATTTACCAATAGCACCATGACACTTTTCTAAGCACATGCCAGAATGGACACGGATTGTCTTATGAGGACTCTTCTCTGTCCCCATATATACATCCCCAGTTAGATAGGCCATTACCCTCAGGGCTTTCAAGACCACAGCTTCCCTGTGTGCCCACAGCTAATGGAGTCATAAACTAGGTTTAAGTCTTAATAGGATAAAGTCAGATTACTTTGAAAAGTAGACTTTACTTGATGCTGAAAATAATTCTTCCATCAATTTGTATTTCAGTAAGTCTTTCCAATGAGCAAGCTTATAGAATAAAAGTTTAAGGCTGTATCTCTTACTTAAATCTGTTGACTCCCACACCCAAGAAGTGATGATTAAGCAATGCCTACACCCTTTCAGTCCTTGTCTGGGCTGGTGGCAGCCAAGTCCATTTAGCTGATCCTCTTTCCTGTCTGCATCATTTTCATTATTGCTTTGTCCCTGCTGTCAGGCTGCTATCAGTGCTGTCACAAGAGATAATGTTACATTTATCTTCCTGAATCCACTCAGGGGATCCGAAAGCATCCCAGTTCTTTCTTCCATGACCACACCTCATAAAGTTCTAGCCTCATATGATATAGGTTTTATCCATTACTCTACAGTCAAAATCTCCTGGAGGAACTCTCTGAAAGAAGCTAGTGTAGTGAGGTCATAATTATTCTCCTAAACCTGGGAGTTTGGTGGAGGCCATTCTGTTTCATTGCAACCATTATAATGGTGCCTCACATCTTAAGGGAAACCACCTACATTCTTCAATGAATTCACTACTATTGCATAAGGCATGATCTTCTCTCAGTATTCCTTAACCTGTTTCTTACTGATAAACCTCACAGCATTATAACTTTCTCTCGTTTTCTTTGTTCCAGGAAGGCAGGCACCGTGTTTCACATTTAAACCCTTCAACCTTCAGCCTACACTACCCATATCATCTCATAAGTGTTTCTGTAGGATTATCTCCACCCCATTATAGGTCCTCTGCGTTTTTTCTAATACAAAAATATAAAAGCCAGAAACAGTACTAGCAATTGAACTGATGTTTATCCAGTACCTCTCATACTTTCCTTCTTGGGCTCATCAACTCTTGGTTGTCTGATCACCTGACTTAGTCTTGTGGTTCTCAAGATGAAAACTGATTATGGGCTTCCTTAGACTTTGCATCATCTTTCCAGACTCACATCAGGTGTTAGCTGATTTGCTTTCTTATGCTGCTGGATTCCTTACCAATCCAGGAACCTTTGTGAACTTAACCAAGAAGAGGGTCATTGGGGCTGAGACACTGGTTGAGATGATATAGTATATTGAAAAGAAAATAAAGCGAAATTTAGAATACCCACCATCGCCATTAACTAACTGCATGATCCTGGTCAAGTTACATTCCTCATCAATGAAAGAAGGGTTCAGTATCCTTCTTTAAATCTAGGTGTTCAGCATCCTTTCCAACACTTAGAATTTTTAAGTTCTTTCCAATCTTGTCTCTAGATCTGTCCTGAGCAATTCCAACCAGTAAATCCTGAGGATGGTACTAAGTAAGAACTCAATAACCTTTGCCGAATGAATTGTTAAATAAATCTGTTATCATAGACAAGAAAGAAAACTTGACTAGTCTTGGGACTCTCTCCAGAGCAAACATCATGGCAAAGAGATTTCATTTGATAGCTACATTTGTAAAACTCTGCCCTATTAGCAATCACAGTCTACTGCATAACAGTAGGATTTTATGTAGAAGCACAGGAATAGTCTTTCAGAGAAAATAAATATGATAATAATTATCACACTCAAGTATCAAAGAGTAGAGTAGTCTTTATAGGCTGCATGGTATCAATAGTCACCTTTATCAGATGAATGTATGTATTTGGTGAGTGTGTATATACATTCTATACTTTCCCAAGCCCAGAAACTGCATTTTAATAATGAATTATCATGTGAAAATTTATATACACCATATAATTCAATTTGGAACTAATGCATACTTGAGTATATTCAGAATATTTGATTTTAAGTATCACTGGGTTTAGCAATCAAAATATTTCAAAGGTGCATGGTTACTGCTAGAGTTTTGAATAGCCATGCTCCAGAATCATTAAAATCTCTACACATAATAGCTGTGATTTAATCTAAAAATGATATTGATGTAGTAAAAACAGTCCTATTTACAAAACAAGGATGCCATTCTACAGTATATTTAGGTCAAAGTTGAATGAACAGTATGAATCATACTGTTTGTTTTGTAAACTAGTTGTAGGCTTTAAATTAGTTTCTAAATAATTTACTTCTACATTTTATACATTCAAGCAACATTGCTGGGATATTTTCTCCCTGTGAACATGCGCCAGTGAGTAGGATGTTCATTAATGTTTATTTTTTTTAATAAACAAAGGTGTGCTAAAATAGTTCAAACAATATTTCACTGAATGCTATTAGGAATTTTAAACAACTAATTACTTCGGTATGCAAATTTAGTGAAACCTAATTAAATAAATATCGGATCTATGGATCAACGTATTAAATAAATACTCCTGCTTTATATCAGTCTTACACATCCTGTGTTTATGGAGAAACCTGTTTAAACAAACAAACAAGTGATAAATGAATAACTGTAAAATACGTAATTCCCTTTAGTACTAAGTAATGAACAAAACAATTATGTCAACCTTGAAACTACACTTAAAGTTTTTTCAATTCTTGGAAGGAGAAGTTCATTCCTAAGTGGATGAATTCCAAATAAAAGTGTGGGATGTTTATCAAATTGGATTATCTTTGAATTATTGCTTTATGAAGTCGGTTATAAACATATAGTATATGTATAGTGTAACAAAGAAAATAATCATTCAAATGTCATAAAAATTTTTTTTGCATACTTATAAAGATTTTCTCCAAATACTGAAATTCAAAATGAGAAAGACATAAACTATAAAAGTCTTTACAGTAATTATATTATTTCAGCTGCAAAAGATATCTTAACTAGCTAGATTCCATTGATCTCCTATAAAGCTTTGTCAACACAAAGCTTTTTCTCTTAAATTGATTCTCCATTTTGTCTTCGCATTTTCTCAACAGTGCACAGCGGGCATCCGTGTCTACAGACAGAAAACAGGATCTAGCTGTAGGCATGCGAATAAAACAAAGAGGCCCCGATTAAAGGAAAAAACCAAACAAACTGCTGTTGCTATTTGATCTTAAAATTATTGATCTTGTCAATCAGTTACAGACACAGAGTGCCATTTAAATATGTAATGACTAGGAATGTTACAGTGTATTGCTGACCATTTCAAAAGTCAAAGAAATCCACAAGATAATGTGCTGCTCTAATGTTAATTTTGCTTTGGCTGCTGAAAGTATATCAGTACACGTTCTATTTCACAAGCATAAAATCAGTCAAGAAGCCTTTGGAGCTAGAAAATCAGAGCATCTGTCTAGATCTTAGCCTGTGTGGTTTAACAGAGTGAAGGCCCAAAGTGGGTGGCGATCTTGTCTACCCTGTGTTCTCTAGGTAGAAGGGAGAGCGTTCGGAATGGAGGAAACAGGAGGAAGGCGATGAAAGGCATTGGCCTGAGCAGTTAAGTTGCATTTGGTTGTAACAATGCCCAATGTTGGTTAAACTGAAGACAGAAAAACACAATGAGCATCTGCCTGGAAATGCACAGCTTTCATTTAAACTGTCTAGCTGGCAGATTCTAAGCGAGAATGCTGATTCTCACCACTTTTTACTTTTTCACTTCAAGCCAAATGTGGACAATTTCTGGTGCATCTCTGACACTGCGCCATTTCACCTTCATGTATATCCACACCTCTAGTTCATTGAAGATGCTGACACTCTACTTGCCAGGCTGACCTCCTTCTCTTTGCCAGTCTCTTCTTCATTTAGTGGAAGAACTTTGCTGTTTCTTTTCTAATGGGGTCAGTAGCACCTTTGAACCTATTTTCACTTAAAATACAAAGGGATTTGCACTGAATAAGTAGAGAATCATATGCTCATCCCATACAGGAACGTGTACCAGGTCCCTAGTTGATGCCCTTCCATCCTTTCGGTCGCAGCTTGAATCTGCAACCATGATTCTGATTAACCTCAGGACGTATATGGTAATTGCAACTAACATTACATCAGGTCTCTGTGAAGTTTCATCAAAAAAGACCAAATTACTTATTCAAGGAGTTCCTATTCTTTTCTTTGAATTCTTTAATCCCCAAATAGATTCCATATATAAATCTCTTCTTTAATTCTAGTGAAGGTAATGGCAATCTGACGAGTGCTAAAGGGGACAGATTTGGGAATCATCAATGTTCCAGGAGAGCGTGTTTAATTCTGTATTTTTAGTTACTGAAATTGTGAACAAATGGCAGTATCACTGTTATGAACATATACTTTCTGTGAAGATGAGTCAACTCTATAGCCTTTGAAAACAATATCTGTAATATTTCTAATTACTTTTACAAAAGAACACCAAAAATAGTTCACATTTTTCAGATAAGAAGATATTTATCTATGAAAGTATAATGCAAATTCAGTTCATTTCATGAGCTAAGTATGTTTTGCCATCAGCAGGTGAAAAAAACAAACTTAAAAGCTAAACTAACTGTATTTTCTTGACTTCAAAATAATGTAGCTCAAAGGAAAAAAATCTGAAAAGGTTGGCAAGCTTAATTTTCGTAGCATTGAGCAGAAAAAAAATTATGCGAACAATCTTCTTTCATTAGTTTCCCTAAGTTTTGTGTAGTGAATCATGTACACAAGCAAGCAGCAGACAAAAACCCAAAATTTTTGTTTGAGCTTAATTTGAAAGACAATGATTAATATTTATAGGTGCCGGCCCGGTGGCGCAGCAGTTAAGTTCGCATGTTCTGCTTTGGGGGCCTGGAGTTCGCTGGTTCGGATGCCGGGTGTGGATATGGCACCGCTTGGCATGCCATGCTGTGGCAGGCATCCCACATATAAAGTAGAGGAAGATGGGCACGATGTTAGCTAAGGGTCAGTCTTCTTCAGCAAAAAGAGGAGGATTGGCAGCAGATGTTAACTCAGGGCTAATCTCCCACCAAAATATATATATATATATATATATATATTTATACAGTACTTATAATTTATAAATAGATCTTATATATGTCATTTCCTTTAATATTTAATAACTTTGTGATTTACCACAGAAAATGTCACCATTCCTATTTTATGTCTGAGAAGGAGACTGAGCCTTAAGAAAACTGTAATTTAAACGAGGAAGTTATATGACTGCAAAGTGGAGAATCTTATCTTTTCACTCCTACTCCCTACTCAGGGATTACTTCCACTAAACCAGAATGTCTTCCCATCTATAACACAACTGTATGCAACAATGGGCAAACACTTTAATTTTAATAGCTATAAAATTTATGTTATTCAGAGGAAACAGAGAAAAGCAGATTTGAAGTGCTCTAAAATAAATGAACGGATTTCTAAACTGCCATTGAAAAATAGCATACATGTGAGTCCTGTATTCATGGCCTGGGCATACCAGGAATACTAGCATTGATAGGTTTAAGATATATAATTTTGCAAAAACACAGAAAAACAGGAAGGAGAATGGAAGAAGGTGGTTCAGTCAAGATAGAAATTGACAGCAAAAAGTCCGTGAAGAGAGAAGAGCTATGTACAGCATAGCAAATTGTAACAAAGCAATTACAAAGAAAAGAAAGAGGATAGAAAAATAAAGGATAAAATGATTAAGCAAAGGACTGTCTGAATTGAAAAGGAAAGAAGAACTCTAATATATAAAATATTAAATGTGTGTTGGTATTAACACTGCTGCTGTATAATGCTCATTAACAAAAAATGAAGGGGATATATATTTAATATTCTCTTATAATGAGAGAATCTGAAAATTGAGCCTAAGAAATTTACCACAGACCACAAATAGGTATTTCTCTTTCTGGAATCTTGAGGAAAATGGAAGGCAGGAGGAGAGACGTACCACTAAGGGCAAAATTGAAAGAATGGCAGGAACTTGCAAAAATAGTATCAAGAAGGCTGAACCACAGGGGGAGCTGAGCCTTTTGGAAAGCACTAAAGAAAATTTAAATATAATTTCTAAGAAATACTGAGCAAGGAATAGGCCTGCTTCCTGGGCCAGATGGTGTAATATTAGCAGATGACATTGGAAGGACTAAACTCCTATTTTGCTTCTGTTTTCTCAATCAGGAAAAAAATGATCTTCAGACTCGAAAGGGTAGGACAAACAAAGGAATCCAATCCCGAGATAAATGAGGAGATGGTAAGAGAGCACTTAGCTACTTCAATGAGTTCACATTACCAGGCCCAGATTGATTACATCCCCAAGGACTGAAGTAACTTGCACGTGGACTCTGACTCATCTTGTGAATTTGCCTGCTCCTCTCTATTTGTCCTGCCACTATCTAACCCACACACCCACCATCTCCCTGCTGGGTTATTTTAACAGTTTTCTGCGCAGTCTACCTGGCCCCAGCGTCTCTTCATTGAGATCAATCTTCCATACCAGCTCCAAAATGAACTTTCCAAAAAACACATACATGATCATGTTTCTCTCTTACCTAAAAAACCTCCTGTCTCTCCAGTTTCTCTAGTTTCTACAAGATACACTTCTTATTATGCTATGTATGGGCCTTCCCTTTGTTGCACCACCTTGTCATTCAATGCCTTCTCTACCATACCATATAGCCCATGGCCTAGACAAGCTGGACTGTTGTTCAACTGGTCATGCTCACATACGCTTCCTAATCTTGGAACACACTGCTCCCTCTGCCTAAAATGTCTTACCTTGCTCCACTGATCCACTTTGAGTCTTCAAGACCCAGGTTAACGATAACTCTTCTTTGTAGTTTACTCTGGGTCTCAAGGTAGATTGAATTTTGGACCTTTCTGTCTTCCTGATTAGAAAGCTTGTTTCTCAAAATGACTGAATAAGATTTATCAATATAGAATCCTGCGGACCAAATGTTAAATGTTTGCTGAGTTAAATGTAATTGTTATAATACAACGAAAACTTTCCATACATGTTTGAAAAATCATGAGAGACGAGGCATCATTAATATCCTTGATTCCTAAAATTATACCTGTATTTTCAAAAGTAACGTATTGTCATTACAAAGATTCAAACACTACATTGGTGCCAGGGGGTATAGGTTCATAGCCTTGTTCTCCCGCCCTCAACACGTCAATATACAGATCTACTTCACCCTTTAAAAAAGTTACAGAATATTCCTTGGCTATGAATGGGCCAAGTTTTATGATTATGGGGTAAAGGAGAGAGCAAGAGGAAGAGATTATTATTTACACACGGTAGGCCTTTTCAACTGGGCCTGATTCATACACTTAGGAGAGAGAATGCTATAGGAGGATGCTATAAGAAAACTCAGTTCTCTTGAAACTATAATAATATAAGCATGTCTGTGCAGACAAGCGATTCCACTGTTTAAAGGATTTTCAGAAATGCTTTTCACTAACATAAGCTTCACAAAGTATGCAACTCCACTACATAAAAACTGCTAAAATGTCACGTTTTTACATATATATGTGTGCGTGTGTGTATAAATATATATATACGTATGTTTTTATTTTTCAAGACAGAATCCAAGAAATGGGATTTCTGAGTCTAAAAATATATACATTTTAGAGTTTCATATGTGGGAAGAACCAGAACTGACTTCATCATGGTAGTCTTATACATTTTTGATTAATGAATGGATATCCGCCTAGAAAAACATCTCTAAATTTGTGCTGCAGCATTATGTTATTTCTCATTTTCTCAGCTCTTGTATTCAAAATGCAAAAGCCATACTTATTAAACAAATAGATAATAAAAAAGAGTGGAGATGAAGTTAATTCTCTGACAGAATAGCAATACAAAAATATCTTGACAGATTTGAACGATAAAGTCAACAAAAAGTAACATAGGAATTGAAAGTGTGCACAGAGATTCAAAAATCCTGTTCCCAAACTGTTCAGTGGAAAAATGCTCAGGGGCTTCAGCTGACTAAGTTTCTGCCCAGTCATCAACATGTGATAACCTTCTAGATTACATTGGTTTTAGTGTCTAGAACATGAATGGTACAGATTTTATTCTTCTTCAAGAATCAGATTCCACTTGGGATATTGCCTCAGATTCTCCATGCCATATTTTACGATGGACATTTTCAAAGTGAAGCATACCCAAAGAATGATGAGTAATAGAAAGGAGGATCTCAAAACTATATCTTAGGAAAAATAGTTAAGGTAAGAGGAAATATACACAAATAATTCAGAGGTTTTTGAATGTTTGAAAATCTGTCTTTATTGAGAAAATTGATATAGTCTGTGAAGCTCCAGATTAATGGACAGAAATTATAGAGAGATTGATGTTAACAATATATGGAAGAAATTTAGCATTTAGAACTTTCCTGAAATGGAACAGAAAAGAAGATATGTTGTGAAGTAGGTAGTTGTGTTCTTGTCCAGCAAGGCTAGGCATCGCCACCCAGGATTCTGTAGTTGGAGCTCCTATGTTGAGTGTTAGTTTACTAAAAGTGGATGACTTTTGGGGGTCAGCCTTGTGGCCAAGTGGTTAAGTTTGCGCACTCTACCTCGCTGGCCTGGGGTTCGCTGGTTCAGATCCTGGGTGCGGAGCTATGCGCTCCTCATCAAGCCATGCTGTGGCAGCATCCCACATAGAAGAACTAGAATGACTTACAACTTGGATATAGAACTATGTACTCAGGCTTTGGGGAGAAAACAAAAAAAAGAGGGAGATAGGCAACAGATGTTAGCTCAGGACTGAACTTCCTCACCAAAATGCATAACAAAACAAAAGAGGATGACTTTTAACAGCCCTTTCTATCAGAGATTTTCATAAAATGGAAAACAATCATCACAATAGCCAAAGTTTATAGAGAGTTTATGATGTCAGGTATTCTTTAAATCTATCATATAACATATTTTATTTAATCCTAATAACAACCTTGTGCAGTTGGTGAGGTTATCATTATCCTCAGGGTTTAGAAATATCACATACCTTTGGCCCTATTTTTACAACCAGTAAGTGGCTGCCCGGCTCTGTGTCACCGTTCTAAAGCTTCGTGATAGACCAGCCCCAATAAGTGGAGCACGCATTTTATGATCTTGTGACGAGTCACTTTTAGCACGTTCAAATGAGGGAAAGCCAGCGATGGCGTCTTGTCCTTTAAGAAGCCCCAGTGCTATTTTTGTTCCACTCTGTTTATTAAGTGTCTGCATTGTATCAGGGGTTCTAAGAATAACAGCCGCAGGTGCTGTCATGTTATAGACCCTAGCAGTCTCTTTGACCTCATAGGTAGGCTCTGGAAAGTTCACCCTCCATGTTAATTAAGTTCCTTCTGCCTGAAACCTGCACATTGTAGTGGTTGAGTAAATTTTCAGGGATGAGTAGTATGCTCAGTTATACCTAGAAATACAGGCTGGGAAGGTGGCAATGGTTTGCAGTTGTTCCTTGTCAATCATAAGCTATGTGGCTTTGGGCTAGGTCTTAACCTATCCAAGCATAATTTTCCTCACCTGTATGAAGAGAATAATAATAGTAACAACATTTGGGATTATAATGTGGCTTAAATAGTATAGGGTTATAGTGGGGATTGCATAAGGAAACACATAGAAAGTTCTTAGCACAGTAACTGACACATGGTAAATGCTAGAAAAAGGTTAGTTATTACTGTGATGATGGAGACGATGACATCTGTCAGTATAATGCTCTGTACTTCAGCTTCCCAGGAAACAGAATGCATGTGAGCACACATGCACATTGCAAATCTTGATAATAATAAACATTACTGTGCATATGTTTCTATAAAGCAGTTAACAGAAGTTCCATATTGCAATAATTTCTAAAATGTCTTATAACTAAAAAGTATAGTTCTCAGTACTGAGCGAAGTTCCATAAATCATTAAAAATTCTCATCCCCACTGAGTCTCTCTGTGACACCTCCAGCAGCTCAGCAGCCACTCGCAGGCCCAGCAGCTTGAAGGTCAGGGATGCAGGATCTCCAGGTGCCGGGGTCACTTCAGTGTTTAACCCCTAGTCCTGTTGATTTAAAACTACGCAGATTTGTTCTCTCCTTTGAAACAGGACCCAGCAGGGATTTATCAGGTGGTTATCCCCAGGGAACAGAAATTCACTCCAGGACAAGCTAACCAACCACATCAAATAAGGGCAGACGAGGGACAGGCCCCTATGTCCCATGTGTGAATGCTCTGGGACTTATGAAAAGGCCTTGAGACTGTGATGATAAATCAGGGGAAAATAATATGAAGGAGGGAGTAGGGTTGTTGGCTCAGCAGACAGATGGGCCCCTGTGGTTGGTTGTCAGAATCTTGAGCGGTTTCTTCAACCTTATGGCCAGAGCAAGAAAGAGTTTCAAGAAAAAGAAAATGGCTTTGGGAAGGTCATCTTCTCAGACAGATATTTCTGATTGCAAGGATTGCATATTCGGTGCTTTTGTTACCGGTGTACTCGCAATGAAGTGATAAAATGAAAAGTCTAACCCGCATTCCCTCACATAAACACCTCAGGCGTTTACGAAAAACAGAAACAGATTAAGATTTAAGATGTGCCATACTTTTTTGTACATGCCTGTTTCAATTTGTTTATTGTAGTTTGGGTGACTTTTATAATAAACTATTTTTATCTGGATTTATATAGGGATTAGAGCAATTTAAACTTTTGGCTTTATTTTAACTGTTTTTCAAGCTGTGAAGTAATTAAAAGCAAACCTGCAAAGATGCAATGTAACAAGATATGGGACAATCCTCTTTTTTCCATTTGAAATAACTTCTCTAAGTTATACTTTGAGGAAAATGTTAGGAAGCACCTGGATATGTGGATGTGTTTGCTTCCCTTAGATTT
Organism: Equus przewalskii; assembly: GCF_037783145.1. NCBI lineage: Eukaryota > Metazoa > Chordata > Mammalia > Perissodactyla > Equidae > Equus > Equus przewalskii. The sequence continues at coordinate 18,234,279 of NC_091854.1, forward strand.
TTTTTTTCTCTCAGACTTACACAAAGGATATAAAACATCCTAGATACTATTACTTTTCATAAACTCAAAGGTTAAATGATTGACTCACACATGCTGATATTATTGCGTAGAGATTAATCTATTACAAAGAATTAAATGCCCAGAAAACATCATATATACGTGGGAAGTTTGCACAATGGAAAGCTAGAGAATAGAGTACAGCTTTTCTGGGTTGCAGTAGATTATTTAACTCCTAAAGAAACAGATCTGGGGCCTTTGTTAACTCAAAAATATTACAAAATAGAAGGCATCACTTCAATCAAGTTCTGCATATACATTTTTTAAGCTCTGATATCATGCACATTTTTCTACTGGTTTTCATTTCAAGACTGATGAACTGGAAATGGCAGTCACCACAATGCGTCAAGCCAGCGCTGTGTTGCTGGGTAATAGTGAGAGACACAGAGAAAGGTGCTTCTGTTTATAGAATAAGACAGTACTGCTATGCCCCACTTTGATTTCCACAATTATTTACTGTGCTCCCATCTGCTATGTGCTGGTTCTTTTGCAATCCACTTTGCAGGAGAGAAGACGATGGAAGTATTCCTTGCTTTCAAGGGCAGAGCTCATGTCCTACAAACGAGGGACTTGACAACTATACAAATAACTCTACATAAGGTGGAACCAAATGGGTACCAAAAAGAAGTACAACCATGAGAGTAGGAATGAACCTATGAAATCATCCACATCATTTTATAGAAGAGGAAATGAAGTCAAGAGTAAGGGTTTGCTCAAGGTGACACGTATATTAGAACACACCTAGGACTGGAAGTCAGGTCTTTTACATCAAATTAAGGACTCTTTACAATTTAAACCACACTACTATTTGGGGGCAACTTTAACTTTAATTGTTTTGGGACTTTGGCATTTTTAACTTTAATGCAAGAGTATAAAAATATATCAAAAATCTTTCTGAAGATTAAAATACATGGAGTGAATTAAAATTTTGACTAAGCGAAGTAAATATCATTTTATAACTTTCTAAATCCATATTCATATATCTGATATATTTTACAAAGTGGTTGTACAATTCAGAATTGTCTGTGGAACAAATCCTCAAAGAGAGCTCATGACAGAAGCACTATTTTTGTTATCTGCAGGTAGCTGAAGTTTAACAGATTCATGGGAATAATGATTGCCGAAGTTTTTAAAATTATGTGGACCTTGACATGATTATAGTTTTTCTCTCAGTGAATGTTGATTGAGATAAATACAAAATAGCAAAAAGCCAATATGAGGGGCTGGCCCCGTGGCCGAGTGGTTGGGTTCGCGTGCTCCGCTGCATGCGGCCCAGTGTTTCGTTGGTTCGGGTCCTGGGCGTGGACTTGGCGCTGCTCATCAAGCTGCGCTGGGGCGGTGTCCCGCATGCCACAGCTGGAAGGACCCACAACGGAGAATGTGCAACTATGTACCGGTGGGCTTTGGGGAGAAAAAGGAAAAAATAAAATCTTAAAAAAAACAAAAAAGCCAATATGAATTCTTTAGCAAATTTAAATTATGAGGCACAAAGGTGTCTATAGACACCTGAAAAAGTAAAGGTAATATGTGTGTGGGGGGGCGTTCCTTCAAAATGCCATCTTACGTGAAAATATTAACCCCATTCATTTCTTCATTCACCATTCATTCATTCAAGAAAAATTGACTGATCTCATTGTAGTCATGAGACATAATATTAATAGGCCCGTGTTCAGAATTCTTTTTCTACTATAAAATAGGAACATTTGTCTTTCCATATTCTTTCAACTGGACTTCCTTGTGACCAGTAGAGTAGAAAGCGCCTGTGGGATTTGCTGTGGAATAAAGCAATTTGTGAAAACATAGCAGGATACTCTCACGAACCATGGTAAGTATTTCTCTTGCAGACTTCTCAGAAGGTGATGGAGATCATCTACAGCAAGTATCTTACCAGCTTGAGAGACAGTGAATAACCATGCACTATAATATCTGCTCATTACCGACCTCTGCTGGGCTCAATAGATCCTGCAGATGATTTTTAAATAGGTTGAGTGATTCCAAGGGGAAGGAAGGAAGCCAAAATGTCCGCATCATGCTAATTGGCACTTACCTTTAATTCTAATTGGCCATTCAAGGAGGTCTCTTTAAAGGCAAGAGATTTAATCTCTACCACGTGTAAGGCTTACTTGGCAGTGCTCTTTTTAGGTTGGCATGGAGTATGCTTACCCCAGTTACAAAATCCTAGTAACATCTGTTGATATGAAGTGTTCATTTGCTTTTGATTTGCAAGTTCTTCCAGTAGATGTGCATGCATTCTGAAGCTAGCTAAATTTTGAAGAAATGAGCAGCCTCATAGGCATTTCATACCTACATGTTCAGTGATTACCTTTTCTTTGCTTGGAACTTTGGTTTCTTGGTAACAACAGCAAACCAATTTAGAAATGTGGATAGGGCCTGTCCATCCACGTGAAAACTCGCTTACTTTCATTTCTATTACATTCAGTTTTTTTCTATGATAACTGGGGTATATATTTACATGAAATTTACACAAATGGTACTGCAATCATTTGTTTGCTTTGCCTTTTAATCATATCATTTCTGATAGGTTGTCTAAACAAGGATGTTAGTGTCCTCTTTCTAAAATAAGTACAGTTGAAAAACAGCTCACAGATTCTAAATCATGCCCTCCACATCCGCAATCGGACTTGGATATCCAGAAAGATCCTTACGGGCTGTAACAGATTATGGCTGCCCTCTAGTGACTAGACTGTCCTGCTGTTTCAGCTTAGGTTAGAATAGGGTGTGTTTAAACATATGTTCTCATTTCTGTTCAATCAGTTGGGCGTTAGAAATCTTTATAGAGAGAATGCAATACATACATTGTTAATTATGCTGAATATTAATTATATTCTATAAAATGTAGATGCATATGAAATGCAGAAAAGTAGAAATATTTTTGTCAGTTATAGTACTTTTGCCAACATGCATTTCCAAAAATGCCAGCTGTTTTCAAACTAAACTATTATCACTTAAATAACCCTATAGTATTTTAATAATCATAGAACAAAGATTTTTTTTTTTAATGTAGAAAAGCTAATTACCAAATAGCACTGCTAACTATTGAGTCTTCCTTCTACACCCCCCCCCCCAAAGCTTTCTCCAGCTTATTCTCCCTGGCAAAAAGAACGTATTCTGTTCGTTTGACAAGAAATTTGTATTTCCAACTAGCTTCAGAGAAATTGCTTTTTTTCTAATTGCTAAAATGGGCGGAGTTGTATTTAGATGGTCACACGTGCCTGGGTACATCAAGCCACATTTAAAATTCAACCAGCAAGACAACAACTATGCCAACCAACAGTAGGGAGGCACGGCAATCCAGACCGCAAGTGCAAGGGGGCTTTCTCGTTTTCTATCGGCTACAGGGTACAGCCTGGCAAAGTTTGATTTGATTAATTTCAAATTAAAGAAAAACAAAAGACAGAGAAAAGAAACACTGCACTTTAGCCTGTTGCTGATAGAACTGAATCAAAATAAATCTCACTGCCAAGCCGACCGGAGAAAAATCACCTCTTTGAAGGTTGACAGAAGAACAAATCATATTTCGTTCCCCACCTTATTTTCTCCCCCATCCCTAAACCAAAAGACATTTTCTACAATGGATAGGTGTTGCTTTTTTCTATAAAAAGTAAGTTTTCACTGCAAGTGTGAAAATCTAAAAATCAGCTAACCATAGAGGGAAAAATTCTCCCTGGCCTCTATGAAATGATGTGTCTCCGCCTGTTTAAAATACAGTGCAGCATTTGACCTTGGATCACATTCTGAAATATATGAACATTCAGGATAGACATGCACTAGGAAAAATTGATGGATCTCTATTCCTATAGTACCTAATGAAAAATATTGATATTAAAAAGAGGTTGACTAGATAATCTACTCTGCCTTTCCACATGGTCAATCATCTAAATAGCCGACTGGATCGTCTAGAACTAATAGAATAAATTCAATCAAGGGGCCAATTCTGATTTGGTATATGTTTCTAAACCTTTATACAAGGACAATTTATTTCTTATTTGTCTCCATTCCCTTTGTAGGAAAACATACTTTCCCTTCTGTCCAATAAAAACAGCAACAAAATCCTTTTGGGGAATCAAAACCAAATTTCCTGGGCTTTGGGGTTATGTTAAAATGACTAAAATCAACTGGCAGCAATACCAGCATTTGCCATTCTGCTCGTCTCTATAATTCCTGGAAGAAAATACTCAGTTCATTTCAGTTTAGTAAATATATGTGGAGCTCTGATTCTGTGTCAGGTGTATTAGCTCCTAGGATGAATATGAAGATATGATTGAGTTTCTGCTCTCGATGAAAAAATACTTACAAATTGATGTATTCAATAATAAGTACGTGCACAGTATACAAATACAGTACAGAATAGGGATTAATTCCCCGAGGACCAGGGAAATCGGATTAGAAGTGATGATCTCACTGGATCAACATTTTGAAGGATAAATAGGAAATCTGCAGACAAATAAGAGGAGGAAAGAACATTCCAGTTGGACAAAATGACCATTTTTTGAATTGAATTATGTCAATATTGAAAGGTGATGTACATCTTTTCATAAATTTTGTCTATAATATTTATGTTCCAAATTCAGTAGTTTAATAAATACTAATTTCAACATTCAGTCTCTTAAAAACTAATCAATCTTCTAAACTCCTATCTTATGCCACACACTCTTCTCAGTGCTAGTGAAAAAGAACTAAATGAAACATAGTACACGCCCTCAAACTGCGTAAATGTTTATGAAGCACGCAACTCCACCAAAGTTATAGTTAGACAGTACCTAGGGACAAAGATGAGGGGAGAAGAAGCAGCAATAAAGGGACTCTTTCAACATATTTTTGGAAGAGAAAAGACAAATGAAAAAGTGATAATACTGAAGAAGAGTAGGGAAAGTTACAAACTAAATGCTAAAGGAGTGAGTGGCTGGGAAAAATAAGGTGATTCACATTTGTGAACTTCTGAGAGGCTCAAAGCTTGAAAGCTCAGATCACAGGGAGCGTGGGAGGCAAGCTGATGCTAATAGCTGGGAATTTGGTTAGGCGTTTGCATAGAGAGGGGATGGACCACACCAAGGTCCTGCCCCAAATTCATACAACTAGTATCACATGCACAGTCAAGGGCAAAGTTGAGGACAGGGTTAAAGAAATAATAAAATGAATGAGGCAAAATCTACGTGATGAATGGTGCTAAATTTACACACTAAGGCACCTTATCCCTCCCTGCTTTGAGAATGTTGGAAAGCAGAACTTCTCTCTCAGATAGGAGATTCAGTGAGTTTTCTCTTGAATGACTGTTTAGTCCCAGAGAAAAGACATCATATATTGACACTTAGAGAGCTGTGTCTCTCTAAAAAAGTAAATCAATTCAACTGCTCATTCTACAGTGAAACTCACTAGTCAATAAGCCTCATACTCATTCACAGAGAGCAACCAGCCAGCTTTTTAGTGTTGGTCTGAAACATGCAGAGAGAGTCAAGCACAACTTGACATTTTTTTGAAAGTCTACGATTAGAAAACAAAATAAATTAATATGAGCAGCCCCTCTCAAAGAGAACTCACAGGAAAGATATAATGCCAGGAACAGAAGCCAATAATCAAACATTTAATATATCAGAGAAATGAGAGAAAATATTGTGCCCATAAAGCAAGAATAGGGCATGACAAAAGAATAATTAGAGAATAGGAAGGGGCTTTTGAAAACCAAATTTTATTTAACAAAATAACAATTTAATTTAAAAGTTAACAGAGTAGGAAATCTCCCCAAAAGTAGAATATAAAGATGAAAAACAGAAGCTAAAAGTGGAAAAATGCAAACATTAAGATAAATCCAAGAGGATCCACTTCTCAATTGTAGCTTTAGAAAGAGAAGCAGGGGTAATTTAAATGAGTGAATTAACAAATAAAAAAACATTTTCCAGAGCTAAGGACAGAATTTTTAAAACTAAAAACATTATTAAGGGTCTAGAGCAGCACATTGAAAACACACACACACACACTGCAATCAAATGTTAAAACGCCACATTATAAAGATGCTAAGAGTTTTCATACAGAAAAAAAGTTACATACAAAGGCAAGGAAATCAAAATGGAATCTTGAAGATAGTGGGGCAATTCTTTCAAAATTTTAAGGAATGTGATTTTTGGCCTAGAATTCTCAATGCAGCCAGATAAGCAATAAAAAATGCAGAAAAATATATTTCCAGATATACTCAAACTCAAAGAATTAGCCTCTTATGAAATATTTCTTATGAATCTGCTCTAGAATTTTTTTCCCTTAAAGAAATGGGACAAATAAAACCTAAAAGACAAAGGAAAGCAATTCAATGGATTTAGAAAACAGAAAAAGGAAGAAAAGAAGTTCCAGGAAATATGTATACAACAGGCCTAAAGAGCGTGGTAGAAGATCGAGGACAATGAAGGAAAGTTCTTCAGGAGAAAACTTCACTGGGGCTTCCATTTATAAAGTTAAATTTACTAAAGTTCTTCATGGAAGTGAGGGATTATCTAATACTTTTGAAAAATTATTTCTTGGCTCTGGTACATAAAAATTAAGGAATTGGATAATAATTAAGAGATTTCTGAGCAAAAACGGAATATTGAATTGAACACACCGGTCTATTTTTGCTTCCTCTCCATACTCTACTCTCTCAGTCAAGTATGTATATACAAAAACAAGGAAAGTGGGAAGCAGCAGTTTTAAAAAATTAGAATTTGGAAAACAGCGGTAAAGTAACAAATAATTTATTAGATCCAAGAAAATTGAATTGTACTCTAGAAGGTGAGAGCCGAGGATCACACCACAGAATCTCCTGAGGGCTCTAGATTCAGGAAAACAAGACAGGTACTTTTGGCTGTAGGATAAAGAGAAATGCAAAAATTAGGATTGTTTGAAAGCCTAATTAAGAAGCAATGAGAATCTCTGATCCTTTACTCTTTTGTGGAGTTGGGCGATTATCTCGTTCCAACACAGGAAAACAAAATTGGAAGTTTATTCTTTGAAAATTGTCAAGTAGTTCTGGATTTCGGCTATTGGGCGCATTTGAGGGTGAATGTAAGGTACAGTATTCAGAGAGATCAGATACATTTACTGGGCTCCCAGAATGCTGAGGGCCAAGTGGTCACCCTCCATACAAAAGATTGGAGGATCTTTCTCTGCAGAATTTACAGGTCCAAGAGGAAAGTCTTTGGGAGATTTCCCTATAGTGACTTATGTAATAATACTGCATAAGTTAATAGTTAATAGTTGACACATACATCCATGGACGCAGAGCTTCCAATTAGCTTTTTCATAGTGGGATAATGACTAAAGAGATTATAAATGGGGGTTTCTGAAGTGCTGATAATATTCCCTTTTTTGATATGGGAGCTGGTTACCCAGATGTGGTCCATTCGTGAAATTTTATCAGGCTAAACACTTAAATATTATACTTCATTACAAACTAAAATAAATTAAAATATAGTAAAAGAAAATAAATAATAATAAAAGGATCAGAATAATCCCAACTAGTTGCTGACTGGCAATGGTACAATCCTCCAGGTAATTATTTCTTTCAAATTATTTTATTTCTGTCAATAATGGTCTTGGTTGCAGAATAAGTTTGTTGTCAGTTGAGAAAAAAAATAAGCCTCAGAAGGTTGGGTAAACTTTCCCCTAAATTTGCACAGTGGTATAATTCGAACTAATGTCATGACTCCTGGGCTGCATATTCTTCCAGAGACTACAATGATAGCTCTTCACTACATTCCAACGTTTTTCTCTGATAATAAAAGCTTATAAAACATTCTCGTAAACTCCTTCAACCAAGGTAATATGGTATTCCTTTGGACTTGACACTATTGAAATCTTAATTGCACAGAGATTTTGCCTATGTATATTGCCTTCTAATTCTAGAACTTTAGATTTAGGATTCACATAGGTTTACTTTAGCGAGTACTAGTCATTTGCCTGGTACCAACTGCTAAACTTTGATTGAAAGCTCTTACAGTTTAGAAACGGTAAGCAATGTTTGTCACGTGGAAAATGACTTAGTTAAAAAAAATGTTCAAAAGGAATGAGGGAATGTACAAGTTTCCATGCTTTGCTTGCAAAGAAAATTAGCTGAACTGAAATATTTCTATATGAAGTTGAAGTCAAATATCTCCGTGTACTGAAATCATGTGGATTAATTCATATGTATTGCAGAAGAGAGCTATCTAAAGGAAATAATACATGTTTATTCTAACAGTTGATTTCTTTACTGTGTTGAATTTTGCCACGTTTTGACTCCATAGGATCCTCAAATTTGCACTTTAGACTTAAGAAATCCTTGTTATTGCTCTGTTCTTTTTTGGCCACAGACCCTGTCCTGGTGATTTTTCAGTGAGCATTCCTGCTAGAAGCCTGGCGAAACGCCAAGGCTTCCTTGCTCAAAGGGCCTTCCTGCTGTGTGCCATTAAATATGGAAATGTTCATATTTTGTGGATTCTGTAAAATTAGACGCCCCTGAGCTCAAAACACCTAAGAGAATACGCAGGTCTTCAGACGGAAAGAGCCAAAGATCGCACCCTGGACAAGATGCTGTTTGGAGGCAACTGAAGCAAGGAGAGTACAAATTCCCTGCCACCATTCTTGATCCCCTGCTGTCCATTCTCCAAACAGCAACATTTTACTGTGTGAAACAAACTTTGCCAGTCCTCTGATAAAAACCTGTCTTGGGCTTCTCAAATTTTCATTGAGTATAATTTAAATGCCTTAGCACGACCTGCCTGTGTAGTGCACTAGCAGAGTACACAAGGTCATATACACAATGCTGTGGAGCTGGCTCTCAGTTATTTTGGTTGCTTATAGACAAGTTGCATCTTACTAGTCACTAAATATCTGGAGTATCAGCGCTGCTGAGTTTTCCTGGGCCTGAAGCAGTCTGCACTTGCTGGCTATTCTCACTGCCTCAAATGTGTACCTCAGCCTCAAACTCTTGCCATGACCAACTCTTTCTTGTCTTTGGGTCCATGTAAATGTCTCCTCAAAGTCTCCTTCCCTTTCCATTTCACATCAAGAAAGCCCTCCCCCCTGTATGGCAGTCACTCTCTCACAAAACAAGGATGTGTGTTCATAGCACTTCTCATACCCTGTAAGTATCTTGTTTATTCAGGATAATTGTCAGTCTGTCACTAGAGGGTAAGCTTTACAAGGGCAAGGTCCTCATGTCTCTGTTCACTCTGGTGTCCTGAGTTTTGAGGAGATGGCGTCACTCAGCTAATCCTTGTATGTAAATAAACAAATAACAGGGATTTAAACACCATTGTATAGTTGTGAACTTCTATGCAGTATTGTCACATAAGCTATCCTGAGGTGAAGCAATAAGGGCACACAGTCACAGCCTAGGGCTTTTGTAGATTATGAATCTAAGTCATAGAGCTGAGGTCAGTGAATATCTCTGCAAATAAGGTGGAAGATCACAGATCAAATAACAATATTTTAATGCGAAAAATAGGAAGAATTCTTGGTCATGAATTTACCTTTCCTACTATATCTGGATGTCTAGATCTCATCATCAGTAACAGTACCGTCTTTGAATGTGAAAATAGAGAAAAATATGATACTCACTGATCTAGCATATATTTAATTAAGAATTGCATTGGTATGAGTGAAACTTCATTTTCTCTGCCTAATGCCCTCTGAGGAAATAGCTTCAGCAAGCACAAGTGGTTTCCTAAGAGCCCAAGAATACTGGAGATTTAAAGGATGAAGAAGCCAGGGGAAAGAAGATTCCTTAATTTCGCATTCCACATTTCTCCAGATCTGTTCTCTTAAACCTTTCTTTGTAACCCTGAGGGCTCTGATCAACCAAGAGTGTGACTGCCTTCTCAGACAAAGAGATCAGCAGTCTCCCAGGAGAGTTTTCCTACATTCCTTGAATTCACTACTTTAATACCAGACACTCTAAATTCCCACTAGTGGGAATTCAAAATTTAACTTCCAGAAGGATCTGGAATGGATTAAAGGAGCAGATCAATCAAAGAAATTTCAAGGTCCCTCTAAGGGTATCTAAGGCTGAAACTCCTTTTTCTGTCCTATTTTCCAATTCAAATTATGTCCAGCCACATTGTCCCATATAGCTCATCAAATGTTCTACATTGGCATCAACTGATTACATTTAAGCAAAAAATGACAAAAAATAAAGATGCCCCAAATTTATAGTGTAACCCCATCCTATTATCAAATTCCTAAGGATAAATTAATCCAAAATACTCTGAAATATTAATGCTTGTAATTCAAAAGAGTTAAAGTCTAAAATCAAATTCCCTTGAACTTGTAAGTTGAAAGTCCAAGGTATGGAGACCCAAAAATCCAATAAAGAAACACCTCAAATTTCTTCCTTTTTCCAATTTGTATTCCTTCTCCCTCAGTCCTGAGGTTTCCAACCAGGTGCCTGAGTCGAGTCAGGCTAGGCTCTATTGTGCATATTCCTTTAGCACTGCTGAAGTTAGCTACCTAAACTCTCTGATGCTGCTAATCCAAAGTTCCATATTGAAAATAAAAGAATATGTAGCATCATCATAGCACTGGCCCACACTCAAAAATTCTTTATCTAAGCCCATCCACTGTCCCTAGAAATGTTGCCACAAGCAAAACAATGGCTCCATAATCTACAATTTAGTTTCTAAAATCCATGAGAGACACTTAAACTATGACAGAAACTTACGGATATTAGGTTAAAACAAGTTAGGTGTCAAAAAAATCTTTCCAGGTAGCAACCCCATCAAGTTTCCAGTTATTTTATGCTCATGTTCCAGAATCTATTGCCTGTGAATCTAGCTTGATTTGGTAAAAGTATCATCTCCTATCAAAATGCACATTTTAGTAATCTACATCAATAACCAAGACCTGATGTTTCCTCTCTCAGAAAGCGGCATTTTTGAGAAATCGTTGCCCTTTGCCATAATTTTAGATGAAATGCCTTTCTTTCCTCTCTGTAACCCATATTTGCTTCAACTGGAGAAAAACCCTCAGCAGATTTTGAATAGGAGTTGCTGTTAAGGTTCCCTAGCTTTGTGCTCCTACCAGTCTGGAAAGAAGCAATAACTATGCCATGCCTTCTCACGACATTTTTATGTTCACCTTGGCATCTGTATTTATTTTTTCATTTAAGTTTCCCATAGCCAGTGAAATAGAACCAATACATACCAGATTTTCCAAATGGACCCCAAATCCTATCCTTCTTCATCTCCCTGAATTGGATAAACTCCTCAAGATGTTCTTTTCCCTTCTGACCAACGTCAGAATCAGGCCTGGAGTTTCATTATAGTTCAGCCTAGCATCCTTTCAATGCCTCAAACCTTTGCTTCTCTTAGAGAAGTAGAGATTTGTCAGACATGTTGCCTATAATAACTGTAACATCCTGAAAAGTCACTCAAAAATATTTTGACTATTTTATGGTGACCTTCCCTGTTTCTCCACTTTTATCTGTTTAGATATTCAAAAGATTATCCCGTATTGCTATGGCAGGGAATTCTCCATCAGTAGCTTTGAAAGTCTTCTTCTCAATAAGCATCCTTGGTTCTGGCTTCCTCTGGTGGACTCATTCAAGTCTGTCATTTTAGATTTTGCTCTCTTCTTCTGTCAGATGTCACTGGGCTTCAGTCACTTTCTGATCTAGCAACAACTTAAATATCTCTCCCTTTTCTACTATTCTCTTTTTAAAAAGTTTTAACTTAGGTACTTCATTTTTGTAAAACATCAAATCAGAAGAAAAAAGAGAGAAAAGAAACAGAGCCATGACATCTTCAGTTCCTTCTCCAAAATTTGCTTGTTAGAAGAGTCACTCTCTCCTTCTTCGAAGAAGTCGTTGAGAGGACGGTAATAGGTCAGATTACTCTAATGATGCCATTTCACTTGGTTATAGGATGCCAAGGAAAAGGAAATTCTTTTTCAACAAATAAAAAGAAAATGATAATTAGAAATTCCTGAAAAGTGAACAAATAGCAACAATGACAACAAAACTGTGGGAAAAAGTCAAGATTCAAATATGAGGCAAGCTTTAAAAATTAGAAATAAAATTTCATGAGATTCAAAAATAAAATGCTGGCAATAAATGTATTAAGGAATAAGCTAAAAAACATTACAGATATAGTAAAGAAATAAGAAATTTCTTCTAATAATAAGGAAAAGTACAGCTCACTTGAAATATTAAAACAAAAAATAAAAAAAACAAAAATCCATACAAGAGGCCTGACCTCTGGATAGCTGAGAACAAGGGCAACAATAATCTAAGTATCTCCAAAAGTAACCTCTTTCTCACACACGCAAAAAAGGGGAAAAATAAATTCTGTGAAAAACCGTCATCACAACTTGAAGACAGTGAATAAGACACCTACAAAATAAGTATTAATAAGATCACTAAATTCCAATGTGTGATCGCTCACACTTCTCTGTCACTTCCAGCCAGTCTCAAAGCTTGGCCGAGCCCAAAGGCAGCCTGAAAAAAACTGAAGGAAGACAACTGAGGGTGGCTGGCAAAGAGACCACCATGTGATTTGAAACAACCTCCCTAAATCTGGAAATGCTGCAAAGTCTTTGGGCAGATCAGAGCAGAGACTGCAAGGAGGAGATTTCAAGAGCAAGTGATTCAACGAGTCATGGCTGAAGGGCCAAATGCAAAGGGACACTCTTTGAGTCATGTAGCTGCTGAGGAAGAAAAACAAAGCAAAACAAAAACAAGAAAGATGTGTCCTTTGGTAATGGACTAGTGAAGGGAAAAAGTGGAAAAAGGGAGGAAATTTAGTGTTTTGCAAGGTTAAAGAGAAGCATAGAATTGAGGACTATCATCTCACCATCAAAATGAACAAAATCTTTTAAATTATCTGGAGAGTGCAATACAAAAAGAAGAGTGGCCTTTCACCTGGAATAGTGTATATTGTTTTACAGTATTCCTAATGTAATGCACACTCTAAAACCATAACCGTGACCAAAAGAAAAGTGAAATACTTACAAAGCTATTGAAGAAAATTAGAAAAAAATTAACACGCAAAAAATACACACCTTCCTCCCCCAAGAAACAACAAAGTAGAAGAAATGTGCAAACTAACATTCCAAGTAGATTTATATGCACTCACACACACATTTGGATCAGAAATTCAAAAAATAGAATGCACACAACCAGAAAGAAATGAAAGAGTATGTATTGAACTCTAGAAAGAAATGGAAGAAATAGAAAAAAAAAAAACCTCATAAATTAAGAATAAATTTCAAGAGCTTAAAGAAGAATAAAGATAAATGAAAATTTAATAACACACATTGAATAAAGACAGAAAAATGATCCAGAAAATGAAAATGACATAAAGGAAAAGACAAAGGATATGTGAGCAAGTAGTGGAAATGGAAGACCGGCGAAGAAGATATTGCATTTCCATGAGTGGAGTCCCTGAAGGAGGTTTACAAATCGATGGAATAGACATAATATCTATATATACAAATGCAACAAAATAAACATAATTATAAAATATAATGAAAGAATTGAGATTAAAAATATATGCTGTATGTTCATATATTCATATTCAATTGTGAACTAACTCATTACCTAGCTACCAAAAAAGATTTTCATTTTGGCTCACAAAACAAGATCCGACTACATGCTGTGCATAAGCAACACACCTAAAACGAAGTAATTCGGAAAAGGATGGACAAAGGAACACCAGGAAAATACAAATCTGTAGAGAGGAGGGATAGTATGCAGAACTCAAGCTGACCACCATTAAATGTGATGACAAATGACACTCTATAGTTAATCTTCTACGTGAGGTGTGAGTCAATGCAATTAGACAAAAGAAATCAATTAGTGGAATTAAAATGGGTAAGAAAAAGTTAATCTATCTCTATTTGCATATATGATAATATTCCTGGAAAACCCCAGGTAGTCAATAATAAAACTAACTAAAACAATAAGAGTTCAGAAAAATATAGGATATAAAATTAACATGCAAAAATAGTCTTTTTATTTACAAACAATAATCAGCTAGATGGCATCATGGTAGCAAAAACCATATTTGCAATTCCAACAAAGAAGATTAAATAATAAAGAATAAAGTTAACATAAAATTCACAAAATCTATACACGAGAAAATCTTATCAATACTCCTGAAACTCAGAAAAGTAGGCTTGAAATAATAGAATATATATTCTCTGGTTTTGGAGGGGATAATTCATCATTACAAAGATGTCAGTTCTCACCAAGTTAATACATAAATTCATTTTAATCACAGTAAAAATAATATCCAGTTTTTATGGAGTTAAACAATTTGATACTAAAGAGCATACTGAGTACCAACCATGCTAGAATAGCCTAGTAAAACACTGAAACAGATAAAAACTCCGAATAGACAATAACCATATCAGACATTAAAACTTGCCTCTATAATTAAAACAGTGTGGTACTGTCCAGTGCATGAATAGACAAATAGACCGTTAGAATAGGAAGCCCAGAAATAGGCTTAAGTAGATGATAAAATGAACCTAGTTTTTTGGGGAAAAATCAAATCCAGGGCTGAGGCAGAGAAAATATAAGAAGTGCCTAGAACATCTTCTTGTGTTAAAATGTAATGAAGTGCTGGAGAAAGGGTAGAGTCAAGTCAAAAAGACGTAAGAGTCAAAGCAGAAGAAGTTTGTAATGGCAGAAGATGGAGGGATTTGAGCAGCCAATTAAACAGTGGGAGTGTTGCATTATAAGCCATAGCATAAAATAAATATCCTCAAGTCCACACTAAGATAAATAAATAGATTAATAAATAATTAAATAGGGCAGAAGAGACAGCTCTCCCATACAAAAAATTCCAATTAGTAAATGTAGAAAGAATGAGCGAACGGCAAAACCACCATTAGGCAAACACCACATTAATAACTAAACTATTACAGCAAGATTCACTGATGGATGCTATAATTGGTGTTGAAAATTGGAGGAGAAATGGAATATTCGTATGGCCACAAAGGATCTCCTGCAAGGTAGTTATCAATTACAAAGGAAAAAAGTAGCAATTTTACAGTGCTAAAACCCACCAGACACCGCCTTAAACAAGTGACTCAGGTTAAAATCAGCGATAATAAAACACATCCACAGTTTGTCCCCTGGATGAGGGTCAATGAAAGAATACACATGAATCCTGTGTTATTCTTGTCAAAAATACAAAAACTACCATCTAATCATGAGGTAAACCCAAATTAAGACATTCTGTAAAATACTGACCAGTACTTTTCAAAAGTTTCAAGGTCATAAAAGACTGAAGAACTGTCAGAGATCAGGAGAGACTAAGGAGACATGGTAAATAAATGCAACTTGGGATCCTGGGAGAGGAGAAGGAGATTTGGAGAAAAACTGGCAAAATTCAAGTGAAGTCCATACGTTTGTTCATAGTATTGTAGCAATGTTAATTTCCTTGTTTTGATAACAGTACCAGGGCTATGTGCGTTGTTAACATCAGGAAAGCAGACTGGACAGTATATTCTCAATACCTGCTTTTCAACATTTCTAAGCCTGAAATTATTTCAGAATAAAAATATTAAAAGCGGCGCATAAAAGCATGATTCAAATATAAAGCAAATTAAATTGGCATGGTTTTGAGCAATTAGTGAAGTGTAGAGAATCCATTTGAAAATTCCCATTTGAGTAGCACAGGGATTATGGCATTAGAAATTTAGAGAGGCTAATAAATTCATATCAAATACTTGCCTCTGCAGTGAACCGTAATTACAGACAGTCATGCATCGCTTAGCGACGGGGACACGTTCTGAGAAATGTGTCTTTAGGCGATTTCATCGTTGTGTGAACATGATAGGGTGTACTTACACAAACCTAGATGGTACAGCCTACTACACACCTAGGCTCTATGGTGCTAATCTTATAGGACCACTGTTGTCTACGTGGTCTCTTGTTGACTAAAATGTCGTCACGTGGTGCATGACTACATTGTATTAATGAAAATTATGTTTATGCATTTTTAGCATTTAGAATTAACCTATAGACAAAGCATTGAAGGTTTGATTATAATTATAAAAGAGAATATAAATATTTCCATCCTTGACAATATCAAAGTAAAAATACAACTACCCGAAATTAGGAGATAGAAGTAGGGAGGAGAGGCGCAGGCAAGAGTAGAGGACTAATAATATTATTCTAAAAAGTGGGAGGCAAGGAAAGACTCTCTATGGCTTTGAGTCAATGATACTAAGTAAAGGTGATAATAGAATGATATTTCTATATTGGGAGTAGGGGAGGTAGGGTGGAGGGAGTAAATTAAGTTTTCATATATTTTATTTCAAATATTTCACATATTTTACTATGATAAGTAAAATATAAAGAGAAAATATCTAACGTTGGTAAATCCGAAGGCATATTTAGAGACTATGACCACCAATCAATTATGAATAGTAATGATTATAAGTAAATCCCTTGTGTGAACAGGACTAGAAATGGACAATCGTGGAGTGAATCCTATTTTCCATGTGTGTGTGTGTGTAACATTTTTAATGATGTGACATATTATGTCAATTTGTTAAACATTAAAAAGAATATATTAATTGTAACTTCTAATATTATTAGTGTTCTTCAAGTGCATAATATTGTTGTCCCTTTTTGTATCATGTGAAATTTTATTTTTCAAAGCTATGCTCAAATGTCATTTTATTTTCACCTCAATATTTACATAGAACTTTTTCCTTACTATCCCAGGTAGGTTTAATATTTTGCTCCTCTGCCCTCCAATAATACTTTGTGTAAAATTCCATTAAGGAGCTAGTCACAATTATTATAATTTATCTAGTAACTATCTTTTCCTTTGTGAGAATGAGACTTCCTCAAGATCAAGTGTTATGTATCTTACTCATGTTTGTACTTCCAGCACTTAGAGTGATTGAAATATATTTTTTCACTATGCAAATGCTTATAGAAACAAACAATGACATCCTGCTTCCTTTAGGCATTAAGGAGAACCAGCAAATTGAAAAGAAGGGAGTCAAATTCTGGTAGAATTATCTTGGTTCCATTGTTTCTGTGCCTGTATCCTTCAATCATTCATTCTTCCAGGTCAGAATAGAAAATAATTTGGAAGAGAAAAGCCCAAATCTGATGTCTGTTATCCTTCTTATCTTGGTTGCCCTCCATGATTAAAACTTGTCAATGGTGGCTGAAGGCAAAAACTATTGTGTCGTCCAGAATAGGCACTGCTGTGGTTTGGATTGTATCCCCCAAAGATGCCGAAGTCCTAAGCCCCAGTATCTGCAAATGTGACCTTACTGGAAATAGCATTTTTGTGAATGATCATGTTAAGATAAACTCATTAAGGTAGGTTCTAATTCAATATGACTGGTGTCTTTACAAAACGAGAAAGTTAGGACACAGAGATAGACACACATACAGGGAGGAAGTTATGTGAAGATTGGAGCTATTCTGCCAGCCGCCTACCAGAAGCTAGGACAGCCCTGGAACAGATCCTCAGTGTCTTCATAGGGAGCACGGCCCTGCCAACACCTTTATCTCAGACTTCTAGCCTCTAGATTTGTGAGACAATACATTTGTGTTGTTTAAGCCACTCAACTAGCGGTAGTTTGTTAGAGCAGCCATAGGAAGCTAAAACAGGCCTTACTGGAAACACTTTCAAGCAGAGGGTCAGCAAAATGAAGCACTTTTTTCTGTTTCTCTTCTCTTCCCTGGGAGAGGATTACAAAGATGAGAGAACCCAGCTGCATGCATGCTGTGCTCCAAGAAAGAGACCTCACCTCTGCAGTTCCATCTTGTTATAGTGTGCAGGAATAGTCTGGTGAATCAGGCTGGTGTGCACACACTGGGCTTAGGACCAGCTCTCTGGAGGGATTATTTGAGAAGCTCAATCGACAGCACCTAACAACTTAGAGAAAAATTAAGATTGGATTGAATGACCTCCCCTTGAAGGGAAAGGCACTTGTTCTGGGTTGTTCATTGCCAGGCAACTCATGGAGAACCTCCAAGGTCACTAGAAGACAGTACTATTTTGTCTCTTTACTGCTTTTTGCTTTGGCAAGCTAATATTTACTGAGTGCATACTATGTGGCACTATTACTCTTCTAGATGGGTGAGTGTGAGTATGTGAGTGTATATACTTTACAGATTGGGGATGAAGTTATATGAGGTATATATCTGTATATTCCCCTCTCTACATATGTATCTATAGGTGTTTTAATATCCCTCATTTATGTGTTTATATGTATGCAATTATTTTTATATATAATATATACACATACATAATTTATATATATATAGGCATTTGTATAGTATGTATATAATATATATACATATTCCTCACTTAAATTTCCCCCAATTTATAAATTGCATTACTTTATTTTTCCTCTTTTATAACTTAGATACTGAAGAATAAAGGAGGTCAAAATATTTTACACAAGTTGTGGTGGGGCAGAATGCAGACTCCAAGAATTGTGACTCAGAAATGTATACTATTAATGCTACTTCTCAGGGAACTCTCTAAAGCTGGCTTAAGCAAAAGGAAAAATAAAATGAAATTTTTTATGGAAGGAAGTAAAACCAGAAACTGGACATGTCTAACTCTTGTCCTTGCGTTCCTCTGGCAATTGCTTTATTTCCTTTTCTAAATATATACTAGTTCTCTTTATATGCTATTCTATATGCTACTCTATACGGCTGGAAGAGATAAGATATAGATGTCCTCCTTTCAGGTATAGCATATGTCACCCAAAGTTGAAATCACATAGTCTCAATCTGAAATTCTCCAAGAAAGAGCTCATTGGCTCAGTATGGGCCAACTGGCCAGCATTGGTCCAAACAACTACTGTAGGACTGGAGGCCTGAGTTAATGCTTAGTGATCACAGCTTCCAGAACCCTACTTTTGTATCTTTGGACTTGGGTGGGCAGAGTGGTAGCCTGTAGAAAAGTAGGATGGGGGGCAGGCAGCCAGTTCACCAGGCATCCACTACAAGATGCCTGTACTCAGCTTAGAACAGAGGCTAATAGAGGAATCACAAATTTAAGAACGAACTTATAAAGTAGGTGATCCTCAGTCCCCTTCCATTGAGGATACTTTTGGGTTTTAAATTTTAAATGTATTCTTCCCTTCTTAGGAGCTGAGTTTATTATAATCATGATTTTCAGTCATCTTTAGAAAAAATTTCTACTATTTATCCGTTTCCTCAGCACACACTCATTAAACATCTAAAATATGGTTATAGCTGAATTGTGTTCCTCACTCCCATAAAGATGGTGGAATCATAATTCCCAGTACCTGTGAAGGTGACTTTATTTGGAAATAGGGTCTTTGCAAACAATGAAGTTAATATGAGGTCATGAGGGCAGTCCTAATCCAACGTGACTGTATCTTTGTAAAAAGGGGAAATTTAAACATAAAGTCAGACACGTGCTCAGTGAGAATGCATGTGAAGATGAAAGCAGAGATTGGTGTAACGGATCTACAAGCCCAGGAACGGCAAAGACTGCTAGCATACTACTAGAAGCTAAAGAAGGGCATGGAACAGTTTTGGTGCTCTGTTATGGCAGCCCTAGGAAATTAATGCAAATATATCTATGTGAATGAACAGTTGGCCCTCAAGGAACTTACAGTCTGTGATGGGAGATAAACTTATAAACTGATCTTATAGAATAATGGAGGATAATAACATCTCCTCAGTCAAGAAATGCCTCTGGTTAAGGTCTGAAGAGATGAGAATTTCATCCACTCCGTCTCTCCCTAACCTCTTTCAGTACTTCATTGCACTTTTCATGGAAATATTTTGATGATTCAGTTCAATTGACACTTTTGAGGGATATTACCTGGAAATATCTACTCTCCCATTTTGAGTAAGATGCCTCTTCTATAAATTCTCAGAGAACCACAGGCTTCCTGCATAGTAACAATTATCATAACGCACTTTTATCTCTTCAAAATACATTACACATACTGAAATTATTTGCTCTCATGTTAAAGAGTGATCTCCTGGAAACAAGGGGTAGTATCTTATTAATATCTATGTCCTCAGCTCTTAACAGGGTGACAATATATTTTGGTTAAATGAATGAACTAACAAATATTATTCAAATATTTACATAAATATCACTTTTACAAAGCTCAAAGTACTTTTCTCTTTTATTCAGCTTCCAGAAATGTCTACCAGTGTTAAATAAACCCAGTTTGAACTCAACAGAGAATGAAAAGTATATGGGAGTTAATTTTTTTGATATTACACCATACGCTTTCCTGGATATGTAGTGCAAGACTCAGAATAGCATTCCATTTGTTTGAATGATGGATTAATTGATCAATTTCTGTGACAAACGGCAGATACTGGTTGCCAAATTATATCTTCAAACAACTTCTGTCATTTAAAATTTAACTGAACTATATTCCTAGGACAATCTAATCCTGGAGAAATATAAGAGAGAAATGACCTGAAGTGCCATTGTATTCTGGGCCATCAATATTTCTATTTAGAAGTAATAAAAAGAAGCTTCCAAGCCTAGTCAGGGCAGACCAAGCTCTCACAAAGAAGGTTCTGTCACCACTAAGGTAGTAATAACACTCACAGTGCTCTGGGAAGTGAACACCGCTGTGCCCCTCCCCTTCCTTAGAGAACAAATGAGGAGCACCATGTTGCCATCACTGTTATGTCTAGGGGTGGGTATCTGGAAATCAGAGTCCACATGGGACTCCTTTCCTGACTGCTGCCTCTGCTGTGTGAGCCTGATGAAAACCAGAAGGATATGGATGGTAAGAAGAAACTTGGCCTCCCTGCAGTCATAATTTCACTTTTATCCCACTTATTACCAGGGGACTCTATTCTATATTCAGATATAAAAGATACTACGCAGATTCGGACCTATGGTATTTTTAGTTCTGTGGTCTATGACAGCCCAAAGGATTTTAAATGTAAAAACTGGACTACCAGGCAGGAAACCTGACTTTCTCTCTTGGCTCAGACTCTTGGTAATGTGATTTGGTTGGAGGAATCTATACAATATATAGCTACTATGGATATTTAAATTTTTCTCTGCCTAGAATGTCTTTCATTTCATGTAGCCTCTCTACTCTTTCTTATATTAAGTGTACATAGTTTCTACTTAAGCTCTTAGAAAATATTTCTAACTAGAATATATATATATATATGTTTTGTTTTCATTCTTTCCTTCTCCAAGCTGGTTCCAAATTAAGCTTCTTGAAATAAGATTTTTTTTAAATTATAAATAGCTAGTTTGAAAGCTTACAATAGTTCTCTTTAGTCTACCCAAAAGTAAATAAACAAAGGCTACAGTGATTGTTTGATTAATTAACACATTCATCCATCCTTCTATTAAGCAAGCATTTGATAAATATCTCCTATTTGCTCCTATAGTATTAAGGATGATAGTCAGTCCCAGGAACACTAAGATGAACAGAACATGCTACTACACTTCAGGAGTCGACAGTAGAATAGTCAAACCATACCTCTATTCAGTTGTCTTTATTGACAGTGGTTGTTGTCTAAAAAGTCACTATGAGCCCCCAATTTGCACAGATAAGATTAGCTTCCTGTGTTCCTCTGGTCACGATATTTTTGCCAACTGAACAATACATGAACTGGATTTATTTTGTGTTTCTGTCTAAAGACATTGTATTCAATATACATTGTGGATTCATTAACACTGAACTCATGGCCATCAGTGCCATAACTCAAGCCTGAAAGAAGCTTATCTAATACATGGATTTTTTTCATGAAGCATATCAGCGCCTTCTTGTGCATAGGAACAATAGGCAGCACTTCAACACCACACTTGGGGGCCATTTTACACAACAAAATCACCAACAAAACAGCACAGAAATGGGAAAAATGTGGCACCAAATAGATTACAAAAAGGATCCGTTATAATATGAGAGCTGAGACAAGAAGGCAGTGTGTGCTTTGCTTTACCTCAGGTGGGAACACTTTCATTGAGCGGCTCAAATTTTTCATCCCTCTGCTTGTGTGCTCAATATGACTGCAAAAATGCCATGCATATTGAGGCTGCAAATCAATTTTAGTGAGTAGGTAGACTTGCAAATACAGAATCCACACACTGTGAGGATCAACCGTATGTGAACGAACAGGAAAGACGTGTTGCATCATTAATAGTATAATACCTAGGGCCAGCCCTGTGGCCTACTGGTTAAGTTCGCGTGCTCCACTTCGGTTGCCCAGGGTTTCGCTGCTTCAGATCCTGGGCACGGACATGGCCCCACTCATCAGGCCATACTGAGGTGCCGTCCCACATAGCACAGCCAGAGGCACTCACAGCTAGAATGTACAACTACATACTAGGGTATTTTGAGGGGGAGAAGGAAAAAAAAAAGATTGAAAACAGTTAGTAGCTCAGGTGCCAAAAGAAAGAAAAAGTTGTACAATACCCAAAGGAAAGTGAAACACAGAGGGGAAAAAATTAACTGTGCTTGGGAGTGTTGGAGAACACTCTGTAGGCCAAATGATGAATGAGATATTATTTATTGGCTTCTGTCAAATAAGCAAAAGGCCACCCAGTCAACGAAAATAGCATATGAAGGTCGTGATGACATGAAGCTGTGTGGCATATTCAGGAAGTACAAGTAGCTTGGTAATTCTTGGGTCTGAAGCTCAAAGTGGAGAGGTTAGAAGACGTGAGCGAAGAGGATAATACCAGCAGGTGATAAAGAATCTTAATATCCATCTTAATTAGTTGGAATACTTTTTGTATGTAAAGAAGCTGATGACAATATGATAATACTGGACATAGCAACTTGTCCCTATCCGTATTATAGCATTCATCAAACTACATACAATCTACCTTAGTATGTAGTTAACCAACTCTTTGATGGTGGGCAATAACTGATCACCATCATGGCCAAGAGCTCTAGTATGTGTCTTTCACTTGATAGGTGTTGAATAAAACAATAAATGAAAGAATGAAATATTAGACCAGCCTTTGTGTTTAGTTCCAATAGCCTTGCTCTCCATATGAGAAGTAACCCCAAATGCTTTTTTCAGACTCAAGTTCTTCATCTAAAATTTTCAATAGTCAGCATTATTTGGGTAAGATGCTTATTGGTTGGGAGCCATTTTATTTAAAAAGGTTCTCATTTATACACACCTAATAAGTAGATAATGTGCAAGAAATTACAAAGTTGGACAGACACTTTTGAAAATCAGGTGTATATCGCATTCAAGAAAAATGATATGCTTTTTAAAGAAATCTCCTCTCAGAATTTTCTCTAAGTGACCTGACAGCAATTATTTTACTTGATTCATGCTGTTTAGAGTGTTTCTCTGACATGACCTGCTACAATTGAAGAAGCCACCCTATAGGGGCACTTATCATCACAACTGTCATGTTTTCCTTTTTGCCAGGGATTTTAAATCTCACCACAAAGTCAACTCAGGAATCCCACCGGGGCTCATGTCTTGCGCTCTGTGCATTGCTCCTCCGACATTCGGAGAAAGATCAATCAATCAATTTTTTCCACCAGGAACTGAGTGGTCATGACATCACTGTCAAACTTAGCCCTGTTCTAGAAAACCAATTGAGCTTGACCAAAAAGAGCAGCAATTTATTTTCAACCAGAGAGGCTCAGTCTCTATAGGGTTTTAAATATCAGATGCTGCTGCTGAAGCTGGGTCCAGGAGTACCCTCACAGAGCCAAGAAGGGCAGGGGAAAGGAAGATCAATGAGCTCATTTTCAATAAATCACTAGATTAATCCAGGTGGGATTCTGCAGCTGCGGGTGGAAAACAAAAGCAGATCATTATTTGTATTTAAAAGTGCAAAAGCAAAAACAATTTTTTAAGTCAGGGTTCAGAAGGACTGAGTGATGGAAGGGTAGATATACAGAGAACAGTATAAATTTTTGGATTAGAAAAGTTTTCCCCACCCCGCCACCAATTAATGTCAATGAACTCCACATTTCTGAAATCAGTCTGGATGCACTATTCAAAGCGTTTTATGCTATCAGTAACTCCTTTAAAAGGGCCTTGCTTTGCAGGCTGTTTATGAAGAAAGCAGCCTCACCAAGATTTTTTAAGCACTCTCTTTTTTACCTATAACATCAATATGAACGAATGAAACCCTCTGTTACTACGGTCTTTGGTTGTATGTGTGCAATTGGAAACACTCTCAGCACACGCAGTTATATTACTTGGGCTTAATAGCGTCCTCAGGCAAAAGAATATTATATATGAATATTAAATTTTCCAAGAAAATTTTTGAAACAGGCACAATACTAATTACAATGCTTTACAATTCCTACATATTTTTTGTTAGAACAATTTCTATAAAACAGTATCTCTAAGTAGATATGAAAGAAAATATTTCTACATAGTTGATTATCAAGAAATATTTAGCTTGCCAAACTACTCGTGATCTCTCAAAATTAGCTTGAATACATTTTTATTGAAAGTAAGTTATTTAATCTCAACTACCTGCACTAAAACGTGCCTCATCATTTGAGTCGAGGTACAAATATAGCAAAAATAGTAAAATAGAATGAAATAGCCATTGCATATCAAGTGCTCTGCAGTCAGAGCAGAAACGCTTAGTGTGACGTGAAATGGTGAAGAAAATTTGTGAGACTCCAAGATGAATCTGAAGAACATCTTTTAGTGTTGGTAGAGAAAAATTGATAAAAAATTGGTTCCACAGTGTGGTAAGAGTATGAACAAAGATATATAGTTGGGAAGAAACCACATGTTTCTCTAGGAGCGTCTGCAGAATTCCAGAAGCAGTGTTTCTCAAAAGCATAGCTGAAATCAAAATCACTAGGATGGCTGCTAAAAAGATGCATATTTGGGTTTCAATCCAGACCTCTTCAATGTGGGTCCGAAGAATCTCTGGTGATGATCACACGGAGCACAGTTTGACAGCCGCCATACATGAATAAAAGCTAAGCCAGACTTGAAACCCACTTGTCAGTACGCACCAGTCCGTACTGGCACTCCCTTTCTAAACACAATGGAAATTTACGTAGAAAGGATTGCTCTGTTTAGGGAAAGTCATTACATCCAAGTAGTTAAAAGCAAAAGTTTTGGAGTCCGTCTGACCTTAGTTTGAATCTG
This sequence comes from Equus przewalskii, assembly GCF_037783145.1. Taxonomy (NCBI): domain Eukaryota; kingdom Metazoa; phylum Chordata; class Mammalia; order Perissodactyla; family Equidae; genus Equus; species Equus przewalskii. The sequence goes on from NC_091854.1 coordinate 18,259,399, forward strand.
AAGGGCAAGTTGCCTCTGCACTCCAAGCTTTGATTTTTTTTTTTAATCCATTCCATTCTGTTGATTTGAAGACGGGGATGGTATCTGTTTGCTTTATAGCATTCTCAGCACCTAGCTTGGTAAATTATTGTTGTATACAGCTGGTGATGATGTTTATTATTGATTAAATGAGATAATGCTAATCGCAGTGGATATATGTAGAAAACACTTAAAATAATGTAGCCAATGATTCTATTATAACAGAAAGAAGCCATTCATTTTGTAAGTGTTTATTTAGACTTTCTGTCCGCAGCCTAAGTTCTGGGGATATAAGGATAAGATTAAATTCTTGACCTCAAATATCTTACTGTTTTATGAAGAAAAAGTCAAATAAATGGAAACTTGAATTAAAATGTGATAGAGAAAAGAGCACATGATAACAAGGAAGAGACTTCTAGGTCGGCTGGGGTAGTGAGACGAAGCACAGGGCATTCAGTGAAGACTTCTCTGAAGACATGACATGACATGACATCTACATTGGTTTTCCAGGGCTGCTGTAACAAATTACCACAAAACAGGTGACTCCAAACAACAGAAATTCATTCTCTCAGTTCTGGAGGCCAGAAATCCAAAATCAAGATGTCAGCAGAGCCGTACTCCCTCTGAAGGCCCTAGGGAAGAATCCTTCCTGGCTTTTTCCTACTTTTGGCTGCCTCTCAGCAATCTTTGGCATTTCTTGGCTTGTACATGCATCTCTCCAATCTTGTTTCCATCTTCGCATGGTTTTTTTCCCAATGTGCACCTCTCTTTGCTCTCTCCTCTTCTTATGAGGACACCAGTTGTTGGATTTGGCCTCTCCCCCAAATCCACCATGGCCTCATCTTGACTAATTACATCTGCAAAGACCCTATTTCCAAATAAGGCCACATTCTGAGTTTCTGCTGGAGATGGATTTTTGGAGGACACTATTCAACTCACTGCAACATCTAAACAAGAATTTTGAACTACAAGTTCATGTTGATCTGACCGAGAACATGGAAAATAACTTAGCTGTGATGCACACTGCATCGTTGTTAGAGGCCCAGCCTTACAGAGACTCTGTTACTTTATAGTCACTGCTGTCTGTGCAGACATTCTAGGCAGAAAACTACTTTTCTTACTTGGGTTCACTATCTATTTTTTCAGCTCCTGGATGCTCCAGTCATGCCAATTCACTCTGGAAACAGGAGATCAAACCTACTGTGGATACATATACGACTTTCATGCATCTCTGGTTTGGAAGAATCATTTTGCTTTCCAGATTCAGGCATCCTTCCTTACAGAAGCTAAGATCTCAGTTCTATCTCAGGATAGAAGATACGTGGCTTTAGTTTAATAGACAAAGGCCTTTTCATAACTTTGTCTAACCTGTTTGTGTATGTGCCTCTCCAAAACCAGGAATAACAAGATTGATGCCAGTCTGCTCTTTATGCCTCTTACAGCAGCATTTCTCATGAAGGGAGCAGAGGGAGGACTCGGCGAAGGCGAAGAAAGAACTACGGTGTCTACTAAAAAATGATGGAAAGAAGCTTGTGTGCTTTGGTTGCTTTTGCTGCCTACTCAATCTTTTCAGCAGAAAGAGCCAATATTTTTTTTCTCTCCTATTTCTAGAAAATGAGCCAGAAAAGAGATTCATTTGTTTTCCAGATTCAACAACTTTGTAGACACATTTTACATATACAACTTGTAGGGTCTATTGAAACAAACTCCCTATGACCATGAGGATTTCCTCCAAAGATTTGCTTGGTTTTAATGAGTTCTTTAGCTACATTAGGTTAAATTATTGAGGATAACAAGATACCACCTAGACCTTTCTGAGAAACAATGCTGCCTTTCTAATTGCCTTCATTCTGCACATTAATGACATCCTTGTAGGTAAAGTGACCTCTGATATCTTAGCCACCTATTCCACTGGAGGAAATTGGCACAAGGAGATTCAGACTTTGTGGACCAGATATAGCACCTCTGAGCAGAAAATAAACATTTTCTCAGCAGATGTTTTTTTTTGTTCATTGCTTTACCACATAATTTACAAATTTTAATTTAGTCTATATTATCTTTATTTAGATTGGCCTATTTCCATTCCTGACTTTTCAGTAACTGTGGATTAACCAAGCAGGGAGAAAGTCAAAAAAAGTGAATTGCATTTGCTTGTGGAAGAGCTAGTATGCAGGCAGTAAATAACAGCTAGTTTATCTGAATATAAAAAAGGATTAAATCAACCAACATGGTAAAACAGAATTTTAAGTGGAACATTCTTCAAGTGATATACTAAAATTGCTTCCAACAAGAGTGCCTACATTTATTTATTTTTAAATGAATATCATCATATTTTCATATTTGTATGCATTTTGGATCAGGTACTTGTTGAACATTTAAAACAACTACTTTAATATAAGAGTTTTGAAAATTTGATAAGAATATCTTCTTTTGTTAAAGATTATTTACACTTTTCAGAAAATAATTAAATGTTAAATATAACTATATAACAAAAAAGCATCTGCTGCTGAACCAGTTATTACAAACAAGAAAAATGGCATGATTTTCCAGTAAAAAAAGTTAATGTAAAAAATGGTCAGGGCTGGCTCCGTGGCCTGGTGGTGGAGTTCAGTGGATTCTGCTTCTGCAGCCCTGGTTTGGTTACTGGGTGCAGACCTACACTACTCATCAGCAGCCATGCTGTGGCAGTGATCCACATACAAAATGGAGGAAGATCGACCCAGATGTTAGCTCAGGGCCAATCTTCCTCAAGCACAAAGAGGAAGACAGGCAACAGATGCTACCTCAAGGTAAATCTTCCTCAGGAAAAAAAATAAGTGGTCAAGGGAAATAAGCTAAACATGAAACATTACATTTTCTGGAATTTAAAGATTTTTAGGTATTTTACATCATCTTTTAATGTCATATTAGAGGGAAGATACACCCTTGTAGAAGGTTTGAGAAGGTCAGAATGTATACTTTCTGCAAATGTAAATACTATATTTCATTTTCATTATAATCTTATCTGTGTATCCATTTCACCTCACCATTAATTCTTCCTTTCTTTCTTTCTTCCTTCCTTCCTTCCTTTTGTTCCTTTTTTGAGGAAGATTGGCCCTGAGCTAATATCCATGCCCATCTTCTATTTTGTATGTGGGATGCCTGCCACAGCAAGGCTTCATAAACAGTGCATAGGTCCATGTCCAGGATCTGAACCATTCACTCTTGGGCCACGGAAGTGGAGCCCACGAACTTAACTGCTAAGCCACTGGTCCAGCCCCTCTTAATTCTCATTTTAATGGTGACATTACACACATACACACAAATACTTTACTTTCAAAGAAGGTGAAATGATTCAAAGTAAAGATTCGAGACCTTCGATACTGACGAGCTAAGGAGCCTATCTGAGATGTTGCAGCTTGAGTCTTCTGGCTTCATCTGTTGAGAAGCAGTATAGTACTTCAGAGCATGGGCCCTGGCTTTGACATCTGCCATTTAGTAAATAGACGACTTTAATCAGGTTAGTTGATATCTCTTTACTTGGATTCCTCATCTGTAAATAGGCGGAATTATAGCAGCCACCCCATCAGATTGTTGTGGTAATGAAAATAGTTATTACCTGACTATCTGCAGTGCTTAGAACAATGCCTGGTCGCAAGTACACAAGACAAGTCAAAAATTATTATTATCTACAAATGGAAATCTTAAAGTTCTCTCAGAGTTGTTGTGGAAGTTAAATGAAGTAATGTGTATAAAAACCTCTTATAGATTCTAAAGGGATGCAAACGTAATTTATCATGCAGTAACTGGCTAATAGGTGTCCTCTATCTCTGTTGCTCTCTGACCATAAGGATACAGCAAGTCTTCTAATCTACCAGAGCTTCTATACCTGCTTTGAGGGTACACATGAAATCGATTTACAGAAAGTGAATGGTTATGTGAATGTAAACTGTTCTCATAATTTACACCAACAGTTTGTGTAGTTAGATTTTTTTTTTTGTATTCACACTTTTATACTGTTTTTGTGGATGGAGCAGATATTGTCACCATTTTTAGGAGAGAAAACTGAGTTGAGACATCAGAAAGTTGTTCAGGTCTTCAAGCCCTTTGTAGCAGAGCTAGAAGTTAATCCAAGTTTGCCACATTCAAGGTCAAGAGATTGCACTTTTAGAAAAGAAAAGTAGCGTCACTATGATATTTAAAGCAACATGGCCAATCGAAGTTTTTTTCCAGCAGCGTGCTATTTCAGTTATATTGCTGAAAGGCAAGTGCTGACAAAATCTGTTCTTATCAAACCTGATGAAAAAATGATCTCTAGGATTGCAAAGGTGTTGCTGAAAGCCTTCACTGGCACCTGATTTGTCTAATGGATCCTCGATGATTATTTATTCCTGGCAGAGAGAATATTTGAGCAAGATTCTGGTGAGAATAAAATCTGTGTTCAGCAGCCAAACTGCCCTAAATATAATACCTTTATTACGTCTTTGTTTTTATTCCAAATTAAAGTGGGCGCATCTCTTCATCCACCCTTCATGCCCTCACACAAGCTCTTCACAGGTAGGCACAAATACATTTTAAGGAATGCAGCAGGTATAGATAAATACATCCATGAATAAGCCTATTCAATATATAGTTTCTTCCCCGTCATCTTATTGGGTTGGTTAAGAAGCGTTCCCTTATAGATGTTGTTGGACATAATATTACAGAATAATTCAGGCTATTTCCAGATTGGAATCAATCATTTCCAATTGATTCTAAAAAACATAGTGTTTTTTTATTAGAAGTGAAGCAAAGTGACTAGTTGAAGAAGCCATATGTTAATTATTACAGAGAACCAATTAAATTCCACTATGTGATTAGAAATAATTTGTAAAAATTCAGTCCTTGAATGTATGAGTTTATCTTTTTGATGTTAATGCAAGTAGTTGATTTAATTGTGTAAGTAACTCTGCTTGCTATTTGCAAAAGATTAAAAAAAAAAAGAAAAAATGGATTTTTTTTAATGCCAGGTTACTATCTTTTTGAAAGTTTTTAAGTTCTAAAAGGGAAATTCCAGGCTTGCATATATGTTATTCATGAACTTGTTTGTTTTTGTTGTTGGGGAAGATTGTGAGAGTCCCTGAAAAAAATGAAGAGAAAAAACTTCTAGGGAGATGAGGCCTGTGTTTTTTCTTCTCCTATTGTCCATGGTATAGTCTTAGGCACTTGGCCTCAGATTAGGGATTAATAGGTAGCCTTAGGTTTTAGCTAGTACCAGTCTGTTCATGTCCTAAAGCCTAGCTGTCCAATTTTAGCCTAGGTTGAGAGGGAGGCCAAATTAGCGATCTTTGGCTGAAGGAGAGCGGTTAGATCGACCCAAGTTTTATATTTCATTCCGTATGATGTATTTAAGACTTGCTCACAATCTTCAGTGAAGAAGCACAGTCATGATATAATCCGTAGATGCTTAATCTGGTTATTTTCCCAAGGCTCTAGGATATGAAAACACTGGATAAAGACACCCTGGGAATGCATTGCCAAAGCAAGAAACATTGTAGCATTTGATGTTCCCATGCCTTTCTACTTCCTGAAGACAGATTGTGATACGTGTGACCATATTTGGTGTTCTGATCAGTTCCATGGCTCAGTTATAAAATGATAGAGAACCAGCAAACCACTCTCCTTGATAGTTCCCTGGACTGCACGAGAATTTCCATGATTGCCAATATATAGGAGAGTTTACCAAAAAATGCAGTTACAAGTGGAGGGGCTCATAAGTGAAACTGTTTGGGTATGTAGAAATGTGCTTATATAAATTGCTTTAAAACTTTAGTTCTATACATAGGAGAACTACCATAAAAATATCTAAATCACATGCTGCTAGGAGCAAGATTTTTTTATATTAATATCTAATTTTTTTGTGTGTGGAAGATTAGCCCCAAGCTAACATCTGCTGCAAATCCTCCTCTTTTTGCTGAGGAAGACTGGCCCTGAGCTAACATCAGTGCCCATCTTCCTCCAATTTATATGTGGAACACCTGCCACAGCATGGCTTGACAAGTGATGCACAGGTCCACACCTGGGATCCAAACTGGCAAACCCTGGGCCACTAAGGTGGAACATGCAAACTTAACTGCTGTGCCAACGGGCTGACCCCAATATCTAATTTTTTATTTCAGGTTTAACCAAATTTGAGGTAGTAATTGCTATTCTATACTCATAATTGCTAAAGAAAAATCTTATAATTTATGTATAATATAATTCCTCCAATTAAAGTACAAAATTCAATAAATTTTTGGTTATTTTTGTTTTTTATTTTAATAGTATATTCACAGAGGTGAGCAACCATCAACATCATCTAATTGTGGAACATTTTTGTTACCACAATGCAGTCACTATGCATTCTCCCTACTAGGAATCCATTCTCTCTCTTAACCCTAGGCAAACACTGATCTACATTCTATTTCTATAGATGTCTAACCATTTATAAAAATTAAAGGACACAGTATGTGATCTTTTGTAACTGGCTTCTTTGATGTGGCATAATGTTTTCAAGGTTCAACCATTTTGTAGCCTGTATCAGAACTTTATTCCCTTTTGTTGATAAATAATTTCATTTATAGATATACCAAGTATAATTTATTTATCCATTCATCAGTTGGTGGACATTTGAGTTGTTTCCACTTTTTTGGCTATTGTGACTAGTGCTGCTATGTATACTTGTGCACAAGTTTTGCTGTGGATTTATGTTTTCATTGCTCTTTGGTATAAACCTAGAAATGGAATTGCTGTGTCATACGGTAACGCTGCTTTCAACATTTTGAGGAATGGCCCAACCTTTTGCTAAAGTGGCTGCACTATTTTTCATTCCCCCCAGCAGCATATGAGAGTGTCAATTTCTCCACGTCTTTGCCAACATTTGTTACTGTCAGTCTTTTTGGTTATACCAATCCTAGTGGATGTGAAGTGGTATCTCATTGTGGTTTTGATTTGCGTTTCCCTAGTGACTAATAATGTTGAGAGTCTTTTCATGTGCTTATTGACAATTTGTATGTCTTTGGGGCAATGTCTACTTAAATATTTTTTCCATTTTTTAATTGAGTTACCTGTCTTTTTAATATTGAGTTGTAAATGTTCTTTGTATATTCTGGATAAAAGTCTTATCAGATGTATGATTTGAAATATTTTCTCCCATGCAGTGGGTTGTCTTTTCACTTTCTTGATGGTATCACCTGCAGAATAAAAGCTTTTGTTGCTCCCTATTCCCTCACCATGCTTCCAAATAAATTACTGGCACTGAGATCCCTTTCTCCAGCGATACTTTTGAGGTATCCAAGCTATGATATTTACCACCTAAAAATGCCGATAGGTAATCTTATAAGGTTTATTAAAAAGGTGATGAAAAGAGTATTCCATCAGATAGAATTTCAGTACTTTTTAAAATTTTAATTCAATTGCCAACATTTGGTTTCATTCAATTATTAAACTCTGAATTACAACGTATCTTTATTCACTGATGCCAAATGAGTATAAAAGTCTATGTCATATCTGTTACTTATATTTATAACCTAGCAGGAAAATTCCATATTTACCCTGCAATCTGTAATACATTTCTTCCTGTAACAAATGCTTTTTGGTTGAAAAGAATGTTTATAGCCTTGGCCATTCAGATTAAAGAGGAGCTAAGGGGTCTCTCATTGCCAGGAAAAAAACAAAACAAAACTGTGAAGCAACACATGAAAATCCTTGACTTCTCTCGTATTTGGGCTATTGATCCTTGGCTTCTCTCACATTTCTACTATTTCTGGTGGGGAAAAAAAAAGCATAGTAACTAAAAGTGCCTCTATCACAGTGCCAAAGCATAATACCCTGCACATAGTGAGAGATCGCTAAAGCTTTGCTGCATAAAGTTTGAAAAAATTGCAAAGAAGCCAGGTAAGCTGAATGAGGAAAGGGAATTTAATTAATGCAATATCTTACAGGAAAATAACTGTAGAATAAGTAATAAGTGAGCAGTTGTTATGTTGAAAACTTACTCTGTTAAGGAAAGGTGACGTAAGCTAAGTCTCAGATCAGAAGCAAAGTTCTTAGATAAAAGGTGAGAAATCAATAGGTAATTTTAATTTTTTTAACTGAAGTCTTCCTTTCAAAGCTGGAAGAGACCCCAAAACACATGGTAAATATAAAATATTCGACAGACTCTGGTGACTCCTATCCCCAATACACTAATAAAGGGGGCAACAGAGTTGTCTGAAATGCAAGACAATGGGAATTGAGCAGCTGGCAGGACCCTGAGATGGTTTCGAATGACTGAGGGATCCACTTGATAAACTCACAAGGCCTCATGAAATTATCAAAAGATGTTCACAGATAAATCAATCACTTGCTTTTGGAACGTGTTAATATCTGTTAGTGACGTTCTGTAAAGGCATTTCAGAAGGATGTGGCAGTAGAATGTGCGTATAAAGAAGCTCAGCGGCTCCAGGGAAGTCATGAGTATGGGGCGGGGGAAAATCGCTCAAACATCACGCCACGCAAAACGAAGAGCCCAAAACAAATAAGTGAAAAGTTAGCCCATTTGAGATCGTGATTTTTTTCCTGTACATGTTCTAAGCACTTTTGTGGAGGAAGTACTTTCTTCCTCTAAACCCGATGTAAAGCAGACTGTTTTTTTCATAAGCAGATCAGAACCTACAAATGCTTCTTAATCCACCTTTCACTATGACAGATAATCCTCAGCCCCTGAAAACTTCCATAAAGATAAAGTTAAGAAACGCGTTTTTAAAATGTCCCCTTTAGGTTTAAGGAACATTTACTACCCTGAGCTCAGCTTTCTGCAGTAGAATATAGTTAAATGGTGCTTCGAAGTTCTGAATGACAATATCACACTGAATTCAGAAAGAGAAACTGTCAGCAAGATGTAGATTATTCATTTTGCGAATTCAAGGATCTTGATTTTGAATGAACTTCTTTATAAAATGGAAGAAAAAAGAGGTGGTGAAACAATGCAAAATCCTGATGAATTATACTGTTAGGAGAATTAAATTTTTAATGTTAACTAAGGAAAACTAGCGAAGCCAAGGTAGTTTAAAGAAGAACGCTATCAAAGAGCCTCTTCTAGGCAGAGTGCCAGACAGCTTGAGCCAGCTTTCCACAAATAATACCTTCAGGTTTTATTTAAATTGAAATAAAGGCTGTCGTCTTAGCTTTAGCTGGCACAATGAAATGCACAGCTTCTTGCTCAATTCCAACATTCGTCCTACAATTGCATCTAGCGATACATATTTGCAAATATATACGCCATAGCGTTTTTACGTAGCTTGCCAAAAGTTATTGTTAAAACTCATTATCCAGCTAAAAGTAAAATAAATGAATAGAAATATAAATGACTAAATAAATAAATAACACCAGGAGCTTCACATTTCAGTTGCCAGAAGTAATTCAGCTGGAAATGGAAACATCTGGAAATAAAATGGATGTATCATAGAAATTAAATTGAACTAATTACTGTTATCTGGATGTATTTCTTTAAATGACACTTTTTTTTTTTTGAGGAAGATTAGCGCTAAGCTCACATCTGCCACCAATCCCTTTCTTTTTGCAGAGGAAGACTGGCCCTGAGCTAACATCCATGCCCATCTTCCTCTATTTTATATGTGGGATGCCTGCCACAGCATGGCTTGATAAACAGTGTTAGGACCGCACCCAGGATCCGAACTGGCAAATCCTGGGCTGCTGAAGCCAAACGTGTGAACTTAACTGCTGAGCCACTGGGTGGGCCGCAAATGACATATTTTTCTTTCACTGGTAAGATAATCAATAATCTTCTCTCCAATTCAATTCTTAATGTCTTAAAGGATAGGACTCTGGAGATCTTTAAATTAGTCAAGCAGATTTGCATTTTGAGAACATTTCTCAAATTTGTTATATTCGACAAATTCTTTATTTTGCATGACGATGGGCCTGAAGTGCAATAGTCGTTACATTCTGAAACAAATGTTTTCTATGTGCACACAAATCTTCTATTCATAAAACCTTGTAGCTGCACACATCAAGCACATTTATGGTTATATCCCCTTTATCGGACATACTATATTATTGAAATGTCCCCTCTTTTTAAGAATGAATTTACTTTGCCTTTGAATAGTGGCAAATTTTTAAAAATTTGAAGTTATTGTTTTACTTTTTCATGTAATACATGTACACTATCATTGAAGCCTATTTCCAATATGAAAATATTTTAGATATTATTTTGTTGACAACAGAAATAATTCCACTAAATAGAAACCTCAGTTTCCTTGAAACCTTAACATTGATCTCAATGTGTCTTACCGATGCACTTGAAAAGTAATTTGGTTTTATTTATAATTTTAAAAAATATAATTTAGTGTTTTAATCAGATCATTTTAATCAATGAAGTAGTCAATGTTTATTGGATATTTACCATGTACAAAACCTTGTGTTAGTTGATATAAAGACCAAGCAGAGTTGATCGTCTAAGGCCCTTGAAATCAAGTAGGAAGTAAAAGACTCGGAAAGCAAACTAAGAGTGAAGTAGAAATGAAGACGAGCGGGCATTACTCATATTTTGAGAATAGTATTCTGATATTATAATTTGAACCAGATCCTAAAGGACAGAAAGATTCAGAAATAGGTATAGAATGGCAGAAACTATCTTTATTTTGTGGGGCAATATTTTGATTTTCAAAGAGAACTGAATAGCAAGATCAGGAATTCAATTCAGAATCATTTGTTTAGGACAGAGGAAAGATTTCACATGGAAGAACAATAGCAGAAGAACTAGGAGGAGAAGACAGATTGCCAGTTTACAAAGTGATCCACTCAAGTTTAAACGAAAGATTTTAAGATATTCGGTAATAATAAACACAGAGTTCAATGACCCATCTTTCTAGCAGGCTTTCCCTTACAGCGCATGTGGAAAAATTGAAACTACATATCCCAGAATTCTTTGCATCTAGGTTTCAAGATACAAATTAATTCTCTTCCTAGAGATGCTCTTGCACTTGATTTGGAAGGTGGACGTTAGTGAGGCTTTCCTGCCCTGTTGGCTGCTGCTGAGATGAATGGTCATGAATGCCCCGGTATTTCTGCAACATCATTCCAGGGTCAAGTTACCAATTCTGGGTGTCAAAAGGTAGTTGCCACAATAGTAGTGATATCTCCCTGACTTCTTAACTGTAGCTCTGGTAGAGCCCTCTTGATTCTTCTTTCTGATTCTGACAGAGATGGTATCCTTAATGAGCCATTTCAATGGTATGGTCACAAGGGTTATGAGATCTGGAGGCCCAGGGTAAGGTCCTCTTTTCCAACTCATCAGAAACTTTTGTAAGCATATACTTCCTTGCATTAAATCACTTCTTATGCAGATAAATAAAGTGATTTGTGTTTTCTGCCTCTAAGGTCGATCTAATCAATAGTAAAAAAAACTTTCATTGGTATTTGATATTTATTTCCAGTGGGAACTTTGGAAAACCATGCTTGAAATCTGTGCACTTAAGACAAAGATAACTTTGGACAACGTTAGTTTACCTCTTTTGTGTAATTTGTCTCTCTTGGAGAGTTTGGCTAAATAAATTGATTATTCTTTCAGCTTTAATTAAATGGATTAAATGGCATGCAATGTGCAGTGTTCTATTTCAATAATCAATGTTATTTCAGACAGTAAAACCTTAACCCTGTAGAAGTCTCAGGGAATAAGAATTCTAACTAGAAGATTTTCATGGGTAGCCAAGAGCATTAGTCATTAGAATATTATATGCATAGATATAATAGGTATTACATATATATATATATATATATATATATATATATATATATATGGCTGTTAGCCAATCATGAAATGAAAGATTAATATTGTTGAAAATAGGAAAATACAAAAATCACAAAATGACACTCTCACAGCTCCACTTCATAAATATACCAGCTACTAACTCTTAGTGTGTATATCGTCCTTTACAACAATGGATATTTATTTTTAAATTGCTTTATAACTTACATTTTTAAATCAAACGGAATGTGTCTCATGCTACATTATAAACATGTAAATAAATAAGCATTCTTTGTTGTCTATTCCATTATTTTAAGCTTATTCATAATAAATACGACTGTGATAGTTCTGGGATGTTTCAATTTAACCTATTTCATGGAAGTTGTCCTAAGTAAAAGCAAAATGCATCTGTCTACGAAATAAATATGTGAATGTGATTGGGTATTCCTTGATACCCCAGGGACAGCCTATGAAAAATTGTTATTGTGATGTGCTACAGATGGAGATGGAGATAGTACATGATGAAGAAATCAGTGTCTAATGATTTGGCTTCTTGAAAAATGGCTTCTTGAAAAAACAGAACTTTACTATCTCACACTCTAAAGAAGATTCCTTTTCACTCTTGGTCTTAGGGTTTGCTGGTTTCTTGGCATCCATCAAAGCATCTTTAATCTGTGAACACTACCCAGATAAACCACAGGCACCCACATTTTGTATGTCTGTCCTTCTGTCTTTTTCACACTGCATATTATTAATGAGGAATCAGGAGCCATCACTGCTCTTTTTCAAAAATGTGTACTAATGTCTCATATTAGGCTTATTCAATGTCATGAAGATACCTCAAAGTAAAATGATAGTTATTATTTTTATCTTTGTTAAAGCTGGATTAGAACATTTTGCTTGGTTCCAAGGTCAAATACTTTGACAAACCTTCTGAAGCCTACCTTGTAAATTAGTGCAGAAACTCAATACAAGAGATTTAACTGCATGTAGATTGCAGCCTGCTCACAAACCAATCATGGGTAAACTCAGAGTAAAAGATATTTTTTATATAAACACCAAATCTATATTGTATTTTTTTGTTGTTTATTTCACTTGTTAAACTTTCTATTTTGAAATAATTTCAGACTTACAAAAAAATTTGCAATAGTACAAAACCTCTTTATATCTTTTGCCAGATTCTCAAATCGTTAACATTAAACCACATTTGCCTTATTATTCTGTTTCTATGTATATTTATATGTATTATTTTTCTTGACCATCTGAGATTGTGATGCTCCATTATTCTTAAATACAGCAGCATGCATTTTCTTAAGACAAGGGTATTCTCTTTCATAACCACAATAGAATCATTAAAATCAGAAAATTAGCATTGACATCATACTACCATCTAATCCATAGGCTCCATTCAAATTTACTCAATTTTCTCTTTACATCCTTTAGACATTCAGGATTCAGTGGGTTATGATGCGCTATTATCTCTGTTTATTTAGATGTTCCAATTGTCTCAGATTTGGCAGCAGTAACATCTTTAAATTAACTCATGTCCTTTTGACATGATGGCATGATGATGTCCCTCATTCTTTCGTCATGGCCTTTCTGCTGGCACAAAAGTATGTTCCAGGTTTAGCTTACAATTTCCTTGACCCAGCTCTGGAATCAGTCATTTCTCCCAAAAGCTCTGGCTTCTTTTACTGGAGAAGTGAATTAGAAACCAAGATACAGAGGACATGTTTGCTCATTATTACTGGGGTATCATTGCTGCTGGATGTCAACAGGCAAAGCTGGAAGATGTATGTTTGCATAATCACACACACACATATCCACACATTCATGTATATCAACTCTATATCTGTGTATTTATAGAGAGATATATTTAAAAATGAGTTCATACCAATATTTATCCAATTTCATTCTACTTTCTCTTTTCATATTTCTTACTCTCTTCTCTAACTGTTATAAACATGACTCCTATTATCCCCATTATAATGGCGAGACCAAATAATTATTCTAACACCGTAATCAAAGGATGGAATCAATTAATTAAAAAGACAATAAAAATCTGTCCCCTTGCTCTTCCCCCTCCCTTTCTGAGGTGTGAAGTCTCAAGGGTCCCACTTTCAGTATGAATTGGATGGAGAATGCGGTTGGCAAAACGGGCTATGGTAGAACTACAATCAATACTGAGGCCCATATGATCAACACATATTTACTGAGTATGAACCATACATAAGATGTTCTGCTAGGATTTTTGGGAGAGTGGCTTAGATCTAACTCTATTCATACGCTTTTTCTTTTTTTATTAGCATAATTTAACCTCATCTTGTTAGAGAACTTCTTTCTTCTCTGTCTTCTCATCATTGGTTCTCTTCTGATCCTTGTCTGTCATTATGTCTTTTCTTACCTCTTTGTGACCTCCTCGTTCTATGATGTTAACCTCACTTGATAGCACCATTTCACAGTAATGGTGTGGTACTGCCCAGGACACTTGCAAATGACACAATCGTGGACAGGTCAAAGCTTCCTACACGTATTCATTCTTAAAATTAGGTTGGGGAGGAAAGTTTGATTGATAATATGTACCCATTTGTGTACATACACACACTACAAACACTAAAGAAGGGAAAAAAATAATGGCAAAACAACAAGCCCTTCTCTTCCAATTTGCCACGCAAGGCTGTTGTCTGTTCCTAATAGACGTATTCATTACTAGTTTCTTAATAATCTCTGGATAATTTTGTATAAACTTTCTCTTCTTCCTCCACCACACTCAGAGTATACCCTTGAATAGAACTCCCAGGCTCTATTCTTACTCCTTCCTCTTTCCAACTGCTTTCTCCAGTTCAACCACTATTATCTACTGCCCACACCTCAAAGCAGCCCATTCCTTTTGTTAGAGCAAAAAGCAGACGTTGATCAGCAATTTGGAACACATAAATGGAGTCTTCAAAGTAACGCTCCTGCTGTGAAACCACAAACACGTGTACATCACTAGAATCGGTCTCACATTTGTTTGTTTTCTATATGATGCTGTCATTCCACTTCTCACGTAAACAGCAATCGTTTATTTACATATGCATTCATATGTCTATTTACAGTAGTATTAATGAAACCAGTAGATTAGGGAATCGGGAAAACGCTTTTCATGTATTTGGAGTGGAATTTCATTTTTTATCTTCTTTCATTATTTTTTCATTAATTCCTTCCAGTGGTACATATGGACTGAATCTCTTAGGTCTCTAAGCCCAGATACTGACACATTGCATAGCAGACAATATAGTAAGGTCTGAATAAATATTGAATATTTAGTGAACTATTGGAGAGGTCTGGATTAATGTATTAATGTATTATTAACTGCTTTGATAAAACTTAATTTCAGCACAGCACAACATGCTGGAGTAAATCAAAGCAAGAGCATGCTCTGGAAGGATCTCACTAGTATTGGAAGGGGAAGGAATTAGCTTTGAACTTGATTTCTGTTCACATGCGAAATTTCCTTAAAAAGTATTTCTGGCTTTAATTACTGAGTCTTTAGAATAAAAATCTGCTGTCTCTTCAGATTGGCGGTATATTGCTAGGTTTTTATTTTTTTATCAGGTTTTTATTTTTGATGGTTTAATTTTTTCCTGTGTATTATAAAAGCTTTAGGATTGATCTTAGAGGACCTCCATTTCAGGTGAGACACCAGGAGTAGGAAACAAAAAAGGTCCTAGATTTTGTTCTAAAACCAGATTCGTGGAAGATACTGTCCGGTTGTTTCAATCCTCAAAGCAATACTTTTAAAAATTCATTAAAAGTATTAGGGCATTTTTTTTTCTGGTGATAATTACCTAGTTCATGGAATTTTGCTTTTTAATAAGGAGTTATAATCACTAAATTTTTGCACTGAATTTAGTAAATTTTAATTTTCTTTTGATGAGACTGATCTCATCTTTACACATAGACTGCTAAAATGCTTTCTTAATGCTGATATTGACTCATAATGCTATTTGAAATCAGTATATGCAGCCTCAAGAAATGGGGGAAGGAATTGAATCAGATATCTTCCCATCCCTCTTCTAACCATGCAATTGAAACTATGTGAGTTTTCATTTTATAACACAGACCTAACCTATCTTATTTTAAATTCATTGTAGGAGCTTGACTTGCAAGAGAAAAAATTCATAGAATATTTTAAAGTCCTTTTGCTGTGGAGATTTATGCAAATTCTCTATGGAAATGTAGACACAACTTTTCCCTCATCAACAATGATGCAATTTTCCAGTGAAATATAGACTGGACCTCACCATCCATATAGGAGACATCTCTAGTGTATGCAGTGTATAAAAAGCATAGATGACATCTCGTTGAAAAAACCCTCAAATTAATTTAATGTTTTAAATGACTTGATGATTTTTAAACAGCAAGTTTTGGTATAGACATGAAATCCTTTTATTTTCTCTATGAGCATGAGGGAGGGAGAAGAGATGGGTTGCAAGGGTTGGGAATAAAGCAGATTTTAACAAACATACAAGTTATTAAGAAACTTTCGTCAAATTAAGGACCTATCAATGACAGGTGTAACAAGGCTTATATCTAAAATTCACAGTGATATTAGTATATTTTGACTACTCATTTTCCACTCTAAATTAAAGTTGTGGCTTTGAACCCTAGGGAATGTTAGTGAATGAAATAATCAACTGCAAAATGGGAAATAACTTCTTCTGAAAATCTTTTCTCAAGTGATTTTTGGAATAGAATCTATGCAGTAGAATTTTTCCTTTTCCTCGACTAGGGAAGGAAAAGAAAATATAAGCTTTAAAATTATCATATTAAAACACATATGGCATAAAGCCTCTTTTTACTTACCAAAAATATTTTTGACAGGAGAAAGAAAGGGCTGGAATCTGGGAGGGCAAGTAGACATGTACTTTTTAAGTTCTGTTACATTGATTGATTTCATAAAAGTAACAAGCTATTTAAAAATTACTCTATTCACTTATCTCCTTGTACTTTTCAACAGATGGCACCTAGCAAAAGAGGCATGCCATCAATCATCCTGTGTCTTGCCCGGCGCTTTTCCTGTCCCACTTTTCTCATGTCTTTCAGTGCCATTTGCCACTGTGGCATCTCTACATATCTGTTTGCTGAAAGAGTCAGCTGCCATAGCTTGGCTCCCTAAGTCATTTGGCCCAAATTTCAGTCTCTCTCTTAAAGAAAAGCTAGGCACAACGCATCATGTCCACATGCTCATATCAATGTGTATAAATTGGGAAAGAGGGCATTGGTGCTGAATAATTTCTCCAATTTTTATGAGTCTGTCAGTCTATAATGATTTTCGAAAAGTTAGATTTTTGTCTTGCATCTTTTCTTGGTGCAACTTAATTTGATGGCTTGGATCAATAAACTCTTGCATTCAGAAACATCTCCAAGATTTTGACAATTCGGACCAATTAAGTTCAAATGTGTCACGAAGTGACCCATCTGACAGTATCTTGTCAGTCAGTTGACAACAAGTTGCTCCTATTGCATGAATTATAGACATGATCAATCCCCAAAGGGGTCCTTCAAAAGGGCAAGAGCAGCAACGTATTAGAAGGGTAGAAGATTTACATTTAAAGGAGAGGGGAATTAACTTTCACCAAGTTAATAAGTGCCTACACTCTTTTGATTACTAATAGGTGTCAGTTTGCACTTAGGAACCTATTCTATCTGAGTGAACAGATGCTACTTTGAAATATCAGTGAGCCAAAGTTGAAAAACCTCACAACTGTAGAATTCTGATCATCTTTTGGTTGGAATAGAGGGCTCAGTCTTATTTCAAAATGAGTAAAGACACATTAGAAATGGGACCATTTGTAGCAGTAACAAGATGCTTTGCCGAACCTGTCCCTTTTATAGATGATGCATTTCATCCTCCTTCCTCTTGTTTGTTGGACACAGTGGTTTGGTTTTCGTTTCACTCTGTCAGTGATTGTGAGTACTGTTCACTTTGTCTTACCCCATTCTACCTTACAATGCCATCTTTGTGTGTATGAAGGCCCATCCATTAACATGCGGACCCGGTGCAAAATGGAAATGTGAAGTCCCTTGTCCAAAGATTATTAAGACTTTCAAGATGGTAACAGCAGAGCATTAAATCAAATATAGGATGCTGTTTATGTGCATATGTTTCTTACTCCAGTTTAAAATCTTTGAAGACAAATTTTTTCTTCTTTTAGTTATTTTGAACATTATATATAAATATGCTTTAAAAATCAAAATGTATAAAATTACGTAATAAAAACTGAGCAACCTGATTCCCAAAACCCTCAGTCATATTGCCCAGGGAGTATCACCGTCAACAGAGTCTTGTGTGGGATGTGCCTTGTGAGTAAAGCATTTACACTTAGTAGAAATTAAATAAATAGTTGCCAGTTGCTATTTCAGAGTGTATATTCTGCATATAGCAGCAAAGGAAGGGAGTCATTGATTGTGAGACTGTCTGACAGTTTAGCTGGAGAAGAGATCTAAATATGCACCTTCATTTAATGAGTGAACACAGAATATCAATAGTTTTCTCTTAATACTAATTGTGCTCATTTATAATGCCTAGTGAAAATTAATTTTAAGAGATACTAATTATATTGTGCCCACTGTTGGCTTCATAATGGGACTGACTTGACAAAAATCAACAGAACTGAAAGCATATTTGGATCCCTGTAACAGTGAACCTGATTAATTGGCATTAAACTGTTTATTTAGATTAGGTTAAAATAAAACACACTTGAAAAGTCCTACTGTGTAACAAGATATCTAATTACATCCTCATGACATCCATGTG
The DNA here is from genome assembly GCF_037783145.1 of Equus przewalskii. Taxonomy (NCBI): domain Eukaryota; kingdom Metazoa; phylum Chordata; class Mammalia; order Perissodactyla; family Equidae; genus Equus; species Equus przewalskii. The sequence goes on from NC_091854.1 coordinate 18,277,965, forward strand.
CATTAGGGTTTGTCATCACAATTTTATTGACAAGGATAGGAAAGCTTAAAAAAGGGGAGGAACCAGTCTAAGTTCATCAAAGCATGTAAATAGCCTCCAAGTCTCTAGACATGATGGTACTGACACAACCCCTTGAGTTTCCATGCTACAGAAAATGGTTAAAAATAGTTCACCCAATACTTATATCAGTTACTCGCCTATTATAAGGTCCCTAAATACACCGATAATTGTACTACTAGGAAAACTGTATCTTTTGCATTTCAAAAAAAATCATCTCATCAGAATTCATCAAGACTAATAAAGCGTGTGAAAGGGGAAATCAACACAACTCATATCTAAACCTGAAAAACAAAAACAGAAGGAGATAAAAAGAAATGACTCGGAGCCCTGTCTGTGAGCATTATTTATTTATTTATTTATTTATATGCTGGATTTATATCGTTGTTTCCTTTTGAAGAGGTGATGTAAAATGTTGCACATCGTATGCTTTGAAAGAGAAATTTACAAAACCCGCCTGAGTTCAGAGGTGGCTAACCTCACACAATGTATTCCAAGTACTTGGTGAATGCAAAAGAGCCTGACTGCCACCTTGAATGGATAATTAACATTTACTTAGCACTTAACACAGTAACAACTGTTTTGCTTTTGCTTTTTTTTTCCCCTTCCTGTTAACAAATGAAGCTTTTAGTGGTGATGACGTGGTCCTGTCCGGAAGAGTAGGGTTAAAAGGAACAGCAGGTAATCTGCAGCCTTTTCCATCCGGAGCACATGCAAAGACTACCCATTATTTCAAGCCCTGGGGGGATAAAATGATCTTTTGCATCATTTCTAAAGTGTGAAATGAGAGATGTATCTTTGGCGGTGTTTAGATTTCTAACCACATGAAGGATTGCAAGTGTTTTTGTTCCAGTGTAAAATGAGAAGATGGTGTGATTTCAAAATATGTCTGGGTAAAGGACTGAAAAATAGCACCTTTTCTCAGGTTATTTTTATTCCCAAATGGGCCATTTATTTGTTTACTCATTTATTTTCTAATTTTTTTCAATGTCTTCCGTATGTAAAACAGTTAAGAGAAACACAAATATTCTTAAGGCATGGTCCCAGATCTCAAAATAAAGTAAGGCAAAGATGAGGAGAAATGATTACAGGGAATGCATTCCATGGTGAGATGCTATTCGAAGCATTAAAGATGGACTATATATAAGGCGCTGAGTGCGGAATTAGGGAGCCTCAATGCCTGAACTGAAATGTTTCTGTGAGATTTTCTGGAGAAAAGATAATCTTATAGAAAAGTCACAAAAAAAATTTTGACAAGCCATCTTTCAGATTTGTGACGCCTGCGTGAAGGAATTTAGGCATACGGGGAATAAGAAGATGTAAATACGTTGTGCGGAATGTGGTCACAAATGAAAGTGCAAAGGAGGCATCCAGCTGACATGACTGGCCTTGTTTGTAATGATACACATTTTCTCCTTGAAAATCACTCACCAGTGTTCACTCCAAGATGGACTCCAATCATTTGATTTTCCGCTAACCTAGTATTGTTTATTCTTATGTGATACAATGCTTCAAATCCTAAAACTAATTTTTCTCTGACACCAACACCGTTAGTAACTAATTTACTTGGGAAGGAAAAATCTATTGTCACCTATTCTCTATTCCTGTTCTCAGTGAACTAATTTATTACAGGAAGCATTGTTTTGGTATTAAGGCAAATAAGCTATGATAGAGCTCATTATGTTTATAGTCTTTTATTACTCTTAATGCAAACAGCAGCATGTAAGATTGCTGGTGGAAAAAGTAAGGTGCTTCTCCAAGTCTTTTTAAGAATGTTCTGGGAAGACAAGTAAAACAAAAAAATTTATGTAATATATATATAAAACAGATTTAATCTTCCTAAAAGAGTAACTAATTTCTGTCTCTTTCTGCCTCAGAAAACCATCAGTGTCTCACTAAAGTTCCCAGAGTAAATCTTGAATTTAGAATAAATCATTGGTAATCTCTTGCAATTCATCCAAGTTTAATTATTGCTATGCTTTTTGTTTGTTTGTTTGTTTGCACTTTAAGCTCTGGGCAAACTGAGCTTCTTGGAGCTCTCCCTCTGCCTGGAATATGCTTCTTCCTTATTTCCATATGTTCAAATTCAACCTGCATTTTTATGCCCAGATAGAATTTCAACTCATCCAAAATCCTTCCATTTATCTCTACGTTAAATAATCTTGCCTTGCTCTGAACTTACATCATACTTTATCTGAACTTCTTTATAACATTTGTCACTTTCAACCCTATGTAATAGTTCTTTACGTAACACCAGGAACACATTATTTATATCCATGTTATTTTCCCTTCTCTCTCAAGATAGTAAGTTCAGTGAAGCTCATGCCTAAATTTGTCACTGTTTCTGACATAGCAGCAAGCCATTTGCTTTGTACTTAGATGCTATGCAGTAGATATTTTTTAAGTAAATCAACAAATGAAGGTGATAGAGGCAGGTTGCAGTTCAATAATGTTCTCAAAGACAGAGAAAATCTGAAGAGGAAGTAAAAGTAAAAATTTCAATTCAGTAAATACAATAATTTAAAAAATGTCAATGGGAGTAAATATTAATTCACTAAATATTCCAGGCAAATGAACTTTTGACCATAGTATGAACCAATCAGGATTTTAGATTAAGACACAAGATCCCCACCCCCCGGCCCAGTCTCACCTTGATTTTCACAAGTAGTTTCTTTATTTCACTAAGGATTACATAATATACGGAACTACTTGACCACAGAGATGTGTAACTTGAATATTTTAGAAACTAACATCTAAAATTGGAGGTTCAAAACACTCAATTAACAATTTTGCAGTTTGAATTTTTCATTTTTGTGTAAGTCAGCCTCTTCTAGAAGTGTTCCAATCTCACTAGAAATACAAAGGTATTGGTATTTCATTTCATCTAAACCACAGAATGCTTGACATTTGGTGGAAAGGCTTATTTTTTAAAGATGTTATGCCCTATTTCTGTTACATGTTTCATTACAATTTTTCTTTTTTTCATTTTTAATAAGGGGAGAGGAAGATGCTGGTTATTCATAATCATAACATCATAGTGCATGTTTAATTATCCAATTTAATAGGTCAAAAGAGAACACCTAGAATTGCCCTTTTGCTCTCGTTGTTCCTATTCCAGTCTAGTGCTTTCACTATCTCAACTTGAAAGTAACAAGACAATCCAAAGTGTAGGGAAAACTTCCCTTGTCTTTTTAGCAAACCTTTAACAGCATTATGGAACAGTGGTATTATTTTATTTACTACTAGTACCTAGTATCTATTTTCCAAATTGTTTTCCTGTAGATTCTTACATCTCTCTCCTCCATCCCCACACATTCTTTGGTTTCATGGCTTTAAGAACTTGATGTGATATGGAAAAACACATAGGTCTGCTTTCACATTTTATAAATTAAGAAACTGAAGCTCAGAGAGGTGGCAGGCCTTACTAAAGTCAGACAGCTACAAAGACCTCTGGTTCATTGTTGAGTGGATATAGTGGTTGGAAGGAAAGTTGAGGTTGGTAGCAATGACTTAAATTACTGAACTGAGAAGGAAGAGTAGAAACGATTTGGATCTTATGTAGAAAAAAGATCAAAAACCAGCAGAAATATTGGTATTTTGCATACTCATTATACTTAGGGTAACAAGGGGAGGTGAATCAAGGACAATGTGAGAGTTTGATCAAATATAAATAAATTTTGATTAAAAGCTGAATCACTGTCATTTGCCCTTGCTAATCAATTCATATTTATGAAAATTCACTTGCGGAAAAATTGGATAGTAATTATAGATGGAGCAAATGGAGTATCTAGTTTTAATTTGGCAAAAAGAATGGGGAAGTTTAGAGAAGATTTTTGCCCTAGAAAAAAATAAAAGATGAGGTCATAAGAGAACAGGAATTTGAGTTCGTTATAAAAAAGTGTATTTTGAGTCTGTGCCCTTCAGAGCTTTGGGTTATTGTGGATTTAGTTTTCCACTCATGGATTCCGTCCAGTGCATAATTCATGCAGTTGTACACAGCGCGTCTCACCTCTTCTACCCCCTGGTTCACTGCCCAGAGGGAACACTTGTCCAGGGATGATCAGAAACCTCTTCTTCTGGTGGCATGCGCCCTTTGGCTTTATATCCAAACAACTGTAGTATTTTGTCCCTTACAATCTCCCAGGTATGTTGGGAGTGAAAAATGAAAGTCAACATTTCTTATTTCCTGTTATTCTTGGCCCAAAACTCAAACATTCATATATTCCTGAGAATAGGAGTGATCCGATTACAACTTAAAGCTTAGTGTTGATAGCCAGTGTGGATGGAGCAGATGGGACTGGCCAAGCTATGGCTTTTTTAAAGAAATCTAGACGTGAATAAAGCTTGTATAGTTGATCAGTCCCAGAAAGTCAAGAGGATGAGACTCTGCTTTTCATGTAAGAACTTCCAAAAATGGATGGGACCCACTTAAAATACATTCGAATTTAAATTTACTGATCATCTCTTTAGACCCATCCAACTTCTCAAGACTTTCCTTCATTCTGGCAGTCCTATGGTCCCAGCTTCTTGAAATTTTTGTCCTAGATTACATCCTTTTAAAGATAATGAATGCTGCATATTCCACCATAGTAATATATAGAAAGTATATGAAGTACATTCAAATCTACTCTCAATTATGAGTCCAGTTTTATAGAGATTTCCCTAATTACTTAACCTGTCTATTTCCATTTCTAAGCCAGATAAGTTTAAACAAATTAAATAAATTCTTTGATGTAGCACTGAATTAACACATTCTATGCTGACTAATCTTCCTCTTTTACAGGTAAACTGAAAAATGACATTAAATGTGGTTAGAAAAAACAAAACACAGGGGCCGGCCCAGTGGCGCAGAGGTTATGTTCACATGTTCTGCTTCTCAGCAGCCTGGGGTTTGCCGGTTCGGATCCCCGGTGCGGATACGGTACCACTTGACAAAAGCCATGCTGTGGTAGGCGTGCCACATATAAAGTAGAGGAAGATGGGCATGGATGTTGGCTCAGGGCCAGGCTTCTTTGGCAAAAAGAGGAGGATTGGCAGTAGTTAGCTCAGGGCTAATCTTCCTCAAAACAAAAGAAAACACAGATCTCACGCTCTTTGGAATCATTTAAAGATTTTAATTTATATTCAGCAACATTTTAGATGCAAATGAATTTTATTTTATTCTAATTTGTCATAAATTTATTTGTTTGTATTTTAATGGATAAGATTTACTAAACCAAAATGCCATACAGGAAAATAACTCAACTCCCAAAATATTCTGAATGACTAATTGTTTTTTGGTTCACAAAATGCACCAACATCGTTTCTTGAGTTATATTACATTTATGAAAATAATAGAAAGAAATGATTTTTGATGAAATACTATGTACATCTAGCTTCCAATTAAAATCCAGGCAGATTTATTTTAGTGTGTGAGTTAAGGTTGATGCTATACTTTTAGAAAGTTACTTGATTAAAAAATAAGTGAATAATTAATTGTAAAGAAACCAAATCAATCCAGAATATATTCCTTAATACACTAGCATATTTTGAAATAAAAAGAATGTTAAAACTGAATTAAATTATGTCAATTCCAAGTTTATAAAAAATCATTTTTATTTCTATAAATCAATAGCATAATCATGTCATACAAATTTTTTCCAGCTTGCGGTTTGTTTTATCATTACACTTACATATGAGAGAATATTCATTTGAATAATAATGACAGGAACAAATAATCTTCCCCACTTCTGATCTATGCTTACCAATCGATGCTGCACAATTTTTGTAAGTCCTATCCTCTTTCCAACACTTTAGTCACTTTTTGCTGGAAAGTTGGATTGGTAAATTTGGGAAAAATAAATTAAGCACGCTTAGTTCAGCCCCTCCTTTCTGCTGGCATAGGGTGTCTAGTACACGGTGTCAAAAGAAAATTCAGAGAGCTTTACTTGATATGAATATTTTGTTGAATGAGAAATAAACTGTTCACAAAGAGGAATTCTTCAAACCCAAAACTGGTATGAAGCTCAGAAGCATGATGTTATAGGTTGGCTTATAAAGAAAAAATAGGAAAGTTGTTTACCCTTTACAATGATTGGTTATTACAATGGGGGTTTCCAGATGGCAGAGGATTGACTAAAAGTGACTATCTTATGCCATTTTAGGAAGATGACTTAAGTTTCTTTTATGACTATCAGAGACATTTATGAGAAATAACGTAAGTTTCCCTTATGTTCATGAAACAAACTAGAATTAGTTTTGCTTATGTGACTTCAATGGTTTTGTCATCTTGGGGGATTTTCAAGTCTGGTCTCCATTTTAGTTTATTTTGGCAATGCTAAGTCCTTCAAAATGTGTAATTCTTCCAAATTCTGGGATTCATTGTTAAGAGACAGTTTGGTCATGTCCTACAACTTGGCTTCTGTCAGTACAAAAAAAAAAGAAAGAAGAAGAAAGGAAAGAAAGAAACTAAATTTGATTTTTACAAATCTTTCCTTTTTAATATATCTAGGTTTGGGTTCAATCTCTTCTTTCTCAATAGAAAAAAAATTGCCACCTGTCGTTATTGGAACATGCTCTTAGTTGACCTAAAGTTCTTTTTGTCCCAAAGTTTGTCCCATGAAGCTATAGAACCGTTTGTTGTAGTCCTGAATACTATAAAATTCTCCAAAGGATTGTATAGCAATCTATGACAAAACTTTAAGGATTAATTAAAAATCTGAAGGTTTTTTGTACCAAGTTTGGAATGTAATAAAATTCTCCATGCTGATCAGACGCTCTCATTGGAAAATGTCTATGACTTTGATTAGTAAGAACGAGAAATGTTTCCCTCCATCTAACAGTTGAGAAGGCTGATGGTTTGCCCAAAGGAGGTAGATTTTCAGAATAATGTTTGATTGATTTGTGTCAATCCAGAGACGGTTTCCTTTCCAATCCACTGTGCTGCTTCTTTGGAAAGACTGCATATTGCAGCTTACCAAAAAAATGAAAGAATAGTGGGAATTATCTTATTACTGATTTTTTTTTTATTATCCAGTGCCTGCTGTTTTATTATACAGTTAATTTTTAATATATATTCATGTGTAAACGATGGTTTTTTAGAAGATCACCTCCAGGAGAATAAATTTTGCATTTTACAGCATTTTGAAAGGGCTTTAAAATAGATCATAAGATAAACTAATTTTTATTGTGTACAACAGTGATAAATCATATCCACTGAATAATATGAAGCTTCCTGTAAAATAGAACACAAGTGTTAGATGTATTTCATAAGAATCATTTCTTTTTCTTCTGAACCACTATTATTGGTCAAATCACCCCATTTTTAATCCTGAGGACTCATTTTTTTTCTGTGTAAATAGATAATATGTGAGATCATGCCTACAGAACAATATTTGGTCTACTTTGAGAGGCCATTGTTTAATAGTTCTCATGGCTCTTGGCCTAGAAAAATCATGTGATTCCTATAGTAAGAAGTAGGTAAAATGAACTAGCAGATAGTATAAAATCAAATATTAAGTAGTAATTTGAGGAGGTGTAATCAAGACAATCAGAAAATGGAGCAAAAATTGTGCAGCCAGAATATTTGGGGAAGGGTTTTTAGATGCAAAATATTGCTTAGCCCATTGTCTGTTTTTTAATAATCTTGTTCTGTGCCATTTCCTCTGCATGGTGTAAGTTTTGAGCTTCTTAGCTCTATCCTTTCTTCTCTTGGAACTAATTAACGGAATTGTAGCTCTTTTAGTCTTGAAAACTGCAAACCCTCTTAACTGCAGTGAAAGAAATCTCAGCAAGATAAGGAGAAACTATTTCCTCCTTTCTTACTGCTGTTGAAAAAATATATAATTCTGCATAATACATTGTTTTTGCAGAGTTATTTTAAGAAATCTAAGAATTTTGGACTATGGAGACTTTGCTATCCTGTGAAATTAAGCTGTAACCTCAGTGACATCTGTGATTCTGATTGGTGGTAACCTAATAATTTGTTGCCCTGGTAATATCCAAACTGACATCTCTGTTTTCTGAAAAAATAAAATCTTATTTTCTTATTAAGCCAGAATAGATCACAGACATCTCCTTCTTTTCCCACTTGCTTAGCCTGGGGGTGGAGGGCAAGCCCAATCCATGACTCTGCTATATTTCTCATTTAAATAAAGAAGTTAAGACATTTTGCCTCACTTAAATTAACAATTTCTTGTGGATGCTATTTGAACTGAATGTTAAAGAGGACAGCTTTTAAATAGATAGTCTAGTAGAATGTGGAAAATAGTGACAAGTAGTAGAAAGAATGCATCGTTGAAAATTAAAAGGAGGAGATGTTGGTTCGAGTGCCAAGTCTACCAGCATTCATTCATTCATTTAGCATACTTTTATTGAGTTACTGTTTGGTGCCAGAAACTCCTCCAGGTATTGAAAAAAATGAGATGAACCTGGAGTCAGGACAACTGGGATTTGAAATAGAGTTTATCTCAGAAAACTTGTGTCCTTGAACAAGATAATTCACCTCAATAACTCAGTTATTCTTATCTTGTCTTTTAAATGGTGACAGTGATAAACATTGAACTGCATTAAAGTCTATAACAGACCTCAGGTATATTAGTAAAATCAACAAGAGATTGCATGATTTATAAAATAACTGAGACATAGTTGGGGAAGTAAATCTCTAAGTGAGCAACTACTATTCAAAATCTTAGATATCTACAATATGTCATGGGGCTCAGGGGAACGGTCAACAAAAGGTTTGTACTAGATGCTGAGATTATACCCTTGTACTCTGAGAAACATATGGGAAAATAGAGACAAAAATGTGAATACTTCTACACGTTACCTTAATTCTAGAAACTTCCCTCTTTCAGTCTCAACATCCTTGTTTTTTAAGTGTGGGAGTTTGAATACTAGGGTCCCCTCCAGCTCCAACATAATGCAGTTTCATGTGATCCAGAAACTATTCTAATGGTTCAGTTATGCCACTTTTCACTAGACACAGATCTTTTCCCATGTATGAGCCAGAATTGTTATTTTATAGTTTTCTCAACTAGATTCATTTTCCAAAGAATAAGAGAATCATATGGCTCACCGCTGGTTACATGCTGACTGTGAGGATGTGTTCAGCATCAAGATGCTTCCATCATCCATTCCCTCATGCATACACTTTTTATTCAACTGTTACCGTGCTGGTCCTTTATGGTTAAATTACCCCAAGTTTCTAAAGTTCTTAAAGAAATTACAAAATCTTTACATTAGTTTCTTTGTTCTATTTTTATAATTTTTTTCAATGTTTATTTTCTTTTTCAACTATAAGGGATTGAAAGGTCTTATGAAAATAGTTAAAGCACTGATAACAGTGATCCATAAACATCTAATATTTTTCAATAAAGAGTGGGTGTGAAAAAGATGCTTGAAAATTTATAATTAAACTTCCTTTATAATAAAATAAAACAGGTGAATAGTTTTATTTCATTTTGAACTTAATAACATCAGGAAGAAAAGGAGATTTAGTCGAGATTTGCCTCAACTGGAAACTTTAGCTCTTACAGTAGTAAGCAGACAGGAATTCTAGGCACAAAAAACTAGAACTTGCTGTAACTTATAAGTCTCTACATTGTCCAATGGACAGAAGAAAATGTCCTTTAAAAACACCATTCCTCATTTCAAACAAGCTGTAGCATTTCATCTTCACCATATCACTAAGGCAAAAGCTTGTATAGGTTATGGTCATCAATCAAAGTCCCTGCTAAAAAGTTCTTTCTATTTTAACTACTCTCGAAATTCTCATTTAGAGGATTCAGTTCACTGAGCTAGATCAATCCATACTAATGCAGCCATCATGACCTTTATCTATATTTTCCTCTTTCAAAAATGCAATATAAACATAAATAAAAGAGAAAGCAATTCCCATAAAGCTAACAGTCTTTCTGGTTTGGTTTCTTGTCATTGTTGGTTTTGTTCTGTGTGTGTATATGTGTGTGTGACAGTAGTCTGAAAATTCTTAAGTTACTTTCTATCTTTGATTGTGTAGCGGATGTGAGGATGTTCTGCCCCGATCCTCCTTTCAGGACTGAAGCACACATATCCTGGCTGTACATGGAGGGGAGGTGCTGTTGGCTGAGTACCTCTGTGGGAATTGGCTCAAAATAGCTTGCCAAAGACATCCCCTTCCCTCAAGGAGGCACACATCCAGTGACTAGTCATACGGAAGCAAAAAGGTGTGGCTCCTTTGCCTGGATGGTGGACTCCCCTGAAGGGCTGTGCCAGCCTCAGAGCTGAGGACATTTTTGTCTGTAAAATGCAATTCAACTTCTCCTTCTGCCCAATTCTCTTTCCCTTATTACACAACATATGATGATCCTGAGAGAATTGACAGCTTAGTAAGCCCAGGAAACTGATGCAAGACAGATGGTGTGAAAAGGTTCTTTTAATGGTTGTTTAGAAAATTATGAAATTCTTCTTTTCAAATGACACCATCATTTCTCCATGTTGGGCAGTCCTTACCTTGGGTATAGCTTTCTGCTTTACATAGGGACTCAGGTTAAGGAAATTTAAGGAAAGAGAGTAAAATGATATCAGATAGAATGTAAGCCTATTTGAAAAGCTTTTATAGGACTCATTAACTGCTGAGTAAAGATAGAAATATACT